>NW_021682807.1:0-1228 GCF_001412515.2 Diachasma alloeum | reverse complement strand
TTTGAAGTGGGAATGATTTGAAGTGGGGAAAAAATTTGAAGTGGGGAAATTTCAGAAATCGCCACATGAAACTTGCTAGAGATTGAAGGGTCTGAAGAGTCAGAAATATTTCGGAAATCGCCACATGAAACTTGCTAGGGTCTGGAAGGTCACAAGGGTCAGGAAAATTTCGGCAAATGCCGTTAGTCACATGTGGGTTCGGGAAGGGGTCACTTTTTTATGAATTTTCATTCTTTGAGTCTTCCTCTATAACATACGCAAAAAGTAAAAAATTTTATAGTGCCATTTTTCTTTATAACGTTTTAAAGTATTTCGATTTAACTCCATGCGTACGTATTCATGGCTCGGTCCTTCTGACCCTTGACAGTTTTCGACCCTTGACAATTTTTGACCCTTAACAATTTCTTATCTTCAATAATTTTTACTCCTAACAAATTTTTACTAGTGGGATGTGACTTGTGACATCTTTGNAAGGCTAAGGAAAGCGATGATGACGACAGATGTAAAAACTGCCAGAGACGTCATCACACACTGGTCTCCAAATCCTTCAAGGAATCCAGAATAAAGAGAAGAAAGTCCAACTCATCACACTCTTCAGGAGACAGCAGTGAAGGCGAAGGCTCCTTTTTCAATGAGCGAAAACAGGAAAACACCGCGACAGACGACGAAGAGGAAGCAGAGAACATAACCGCGTGTCAGAGTAACCAACTAGTCACACCTACTCAATCCGTGTTACTAGCCACAGCAAGAGTACGTTTTCGCACAGTCAATGGACGCGACATCACGATTCGTGCCCTTCTAAACCAAGGATCAGAGGTATCCTTCACCAGTGAAGCTGCGGCACAACTCCTGCGTGCCCCAGAACGAAAAGTCAACGTCACCATCTCTGGGGTCAACGGGAACAAAACAGCTGTTTGCATGAGAGTGATCTCATATGCAATGAAACCCTGCGACGCTGAACAACCGTCGCTCCCAATTATTGCTTACGTTTTACCCACACTCACATCATATACTCTGCGACGAGAGGCAACAGAAATTAATTGAAACCATTTGAGAGGATTGAAGTTCGCGGATCCTGACCTTAAGGATAATGGAAAAATCAATCTGACCCTAGGAGGAGACTTGTATACCGCCATCATTCTCGAAGGCATACGAAAGGGTTCCATTGATGCTCCTATAGCACAAGAGACAACCTTTGGATGGGTGTTTTCTGGTCCTCAGACTCTTC
>NW_021682806.1:0-1170 GCF_001412515.2 Diachasma alloeum | reverse complement strand
GGATTGATTATGAAATTATTATTACATTTCGACGGCAATGATTAATAACTCTCATTTTTATCTGTTAACTCTTCGTCACCTAATCGACTAGTGATGATGCAAATGCGAATAGCTAAAGCGTCTGAAAATACAATAAATTTTCAATATTTATAAATTCATACTTTAAATGTTCCATCAGCATATAACTGCTTGCATGATGACAAGGGCGCACGNTCGTCATTATTACTTTCCGCTAGTTATAATGCTCAGCCCTTAATTTCATAGTCAACTCTCCATACTCTGAGGATTGATTATGAAATTATTATTACATTTCGACGGCAATGATTAATAACTCTCATTTTTATCTGTTAACTCTTCGTCACCTAATCGACTAGTGATGATGCAAATGCGAATAGCTAAAGCGTCTGAAAATACAATAAATTTTCAATATTTATAAATTCATACTTTAAATGTTCCATCAGCATATAACTGCTTGCATGATGACAAGGGCGCACGCATGTCTTCGTGCATCATGATAACTCCACATGATCCATCGGCTGCATGCAAAGTCCCTTTGTACAAATGCCGTAAAGGAGGGTACTCTTCTAACATATCACCGAATTCCACCAAGCTCGTTGGAATTCCCGGCACATGGTCTCTCCTCGCCTTCGCCATTTTTTGTTTATATTCTTGATAATATCGTAATTCGTCGGCAATGGGGCGATACCTTCAGAAATTGGTATTGAAAAATGTCAAATTGGAGTTGGCAGATTTGAAAGAACGCAGAAAACGTAGTCTGCGACTAAAAAATTGTAAGACTGAAGGAAATTGTTTACTCTTCCTTAGCTTTGACACGATCGAAGATAGCTTTTGGATCTTCCCATGTTAATGCTAATTCCAGCACTTCGGCAGTGAATTTTTCGCGCAAAGGTAAATGATGATCTGGTGTATGACTGTGACGCCCGCAAATCGTGATGGGCTGGTTTTCCAGGTCATCTAGCGAATTGACGTAAATTTGGACACTACATCGCTTTTTATATCTTACTGCGCAGCGAAAAATTGTTCCACTGTCTCTCCCATCTCGATGATAAACATACCCTTCGTGGAAAAATCAGCTGGTGTCAGTCTGTTTGCCAGGTAATTGACGCATTCTGAACTGTAATTTTAAGCCCTTTTCAGAAAATGTTTAAC
>NW_021682805.1:0-1162 GCF_001412515.2 Diachasma alloeum | reverse complement strand
AAGCAGCCAGGAACAAAACTCCCCAGTTGGATTTATTGATGTTTTTCTTATGTGTATGTTTGTGTTTATTTTTATCAACAACTTTGTGTATTCTAGGATAAACCAGGAATAAGTTCTATTTGTTTGAGTGAACAAATTGTTTGTGAACGTTAGTTTTAGAAAAAGTAAGGGAAAAGTTCTGGCATTAAAATGCAGTCACTATTGTATCACGAAGTAGGATTGTTTTTATAATATATGAAAATCTTGGAAATTTGAAAAAAAAAAATGTAATCACATGATGTTTTGTTTTCTGATTGATGTGTGAGTTGTGCCGTTAATCTTATGTCGGGTGTTTAATATTGTATCAACAAAAAAGCAGAAAAAAAANGAAAAAGTAAGGGAAAAGTTCTGGCATTAAAATGCAGTCACTATTGTATCACGAAGTAGGATTGTTTTTATAATCTATGAAAATCTTGGAAATTTGAAAAAAAAAAATGTAATCACATGATGTTTTGTTTTCTGATTGATGTGTGAGTTGTGCCGTTAATCTTATGTCGGGTGTTTAATATTGTATCAACAAAAAAAGAGAAAAAAAAGAAAAAAATTGTGTGTATCGTACTTTTGTAATGTGTTTTCAAAATATACATATATTTGTGTGACGAAATGAGTAATTATTGGTAATAAGACCCTTTCCTCCTAACAATCCAAATAACCCTTAATATTCGCATAAAAAAAAAAAGAAAAAAATCTTCGAGAGTTCTGGCTCTCAAATTTCGTTCACTGGTCGACATTTCCACTTTGCATGGTTTGTACTTCTCAAATTTGTTCGAATCCGCTTTGGTTTAAATCTGCCTTGATCGTCGCCATAAACACGAGAAGAAAGTGGAAAATAAATCAATTATTGAGGAATCAATAGGTAGGTAATACTTTTGAATAAAAAAACATATCCAACCGTAGTCGCTCGAATGATTGTTCGTCCTTATTCATATAAGTAAATCATAATCGAAAATTAGATCTCGGAGAGCTATAAGACTTTGAATTAGTTAACTCATTAAAACTCGGGTTTAGAAGGAAAAATCTTCTAGCTTAATTTCAGAAGTGCGTAACTGAGACGTGGAATGGACGGAATGGGTACGAAGAGTGACAATTCCCTGAGGGACTGTCTGTCAGTACATGATATCCC
>NW_021682804.1:0-1996 GCF_001412515.2 Diachasma alloeum | reverse complement strand
CTGAAAAAAATGTGCAGTAGACCTTGATGGTTAATATGATAGAATGCTTAGTTTTTCGCTATTTTCTAATAAATTGCTTCTGTGATATGCTTCTCAGCACTTACTCTTACACCAATTCTACCATTGAATAAAAATGTTTTCACAATTCGGATTTGTTTTATTTACAGCCTTCACAACATCATTCGAGCAAATATCAGAAGAATTAAATATTTTTGGAGCAGTGAGCATTAGCTTCTGATTTTGTGTCAGTAAAATTTATTATGAATTTATGAATATTGCTTGAGGTAAAGTATATGGATCATCGACTCCAGTAAAAATAGTAATAAATTTGTGAATGTAAATTTCATTTGGAACTGTGAGGGAAAAATTTGAANCTATATAGATCATCGACTCCAGTGAAAAGAGTAATAAATTTGTGAATGTAAATTTTATTCAGAACTGTGAGGGAATAATTTGTACTTGAAAGGACTTTGCTAGTGATGAGGTGAATAAAATAAATCAATTTAATAAATTAATTCAAAATCATTGATAAAACGGGTAATTTTCTTTTTTTTAAATTATTTTGTTGTCCTCGTCCTTTCAACTGGTAACTCTGAATTCTACATAGTAAGATATCGAGAAAATGACCGCAAAATTTCCTGACTTTACCAGGTCAAATTACTCTTCCCCCTACTATGTGACTCATGGTCACGCAAGCGCAATAGCGGAACGCTTAGTTCCTGACCACTCTGCGGAGGCGCTGGGTGAGCGTTCAATTCGTCCCCCCAGCGTCTTACAGGATAGTCTATCCAGTTAGTATAGAGATCAGTGGTCGATACTAATAGACCTTTTCATTCTGACGAATAAAAAGTGCGCATGTGTCAACAAAAATGGCAACTTCCGGTCGAGTTGCGGACAGTTTTACTCATGATATACGTAAAAAAATATTAATTGGAGGAATAAATAATTGAAAAGCCAGGAACAACCAAGGCAAGCATTTAAAAAAAAAAGCAGAATGTTTTTATGGAAATGCATTGCTCCTTCAGTTATACATTTAGCCACTGTTGCATTGTATGGNCGATACTAATAGACCTTTTCATTCTGACGAATAAAAAGTGCGCATGTGTCAACAAAAATGGCAACTTCCGGTCGAGTTGCGGACAGTTTTACTCATGATATACGTAAAAAAATATTAATTGGAGGAATAAATAATTGAAAAGCCAGGAACAACCAAGGCAAGCATTTAAAAAAAAAAGCAGAATGTTTTTATGGAAATGCATTGCTCCTTCAGTTATACATTTAGCCACTGTTGCATTGTATGGGATCCTCTCGATGTTGATGCCTTGAGGTGTCCAGACAACAAAATCACACCAAGTTCTCTCTATTATTGCTATTTGCATCTGAACTTGATAATAATAGGGATGGTTGTGCTTCAACTTCAGAGAGACATGAGTATCAGAAGTGATCAACTTGCAGCAAAAGGAACTTCTTTGCTGGGGCGTCAGTACGTGTACATCGGTGGGCTTTCCCTGCTCCAGTATTTTTGGACACTTGATTTCCAATAATCCCAGCGAGTTGTTGGCATTGGGATCCATAACCAATCCATCTGGAGAAGCTCCCAGTCCTGGGTATCTACCATTCGGCCAAATACCGGTTTCTTCCACTTGAAACCGAGGATCCGTAGCTCCATTGATGTACTGTTTCCTGGCAATAGACTCGTTCATACGCCCATAATCCAGAGCTGAGGAATGAATTACATTATCTTCCCACATATGGCCTTTTAACAAGTTGAACAATTGAACAGGACTTTTGGGACGTAGGAATTTGCTTACTACTGATNTTAACAAGTTGAACAATTGAACAGGACTTTTGGGACGTAGGAATTTGCTTACTACTGATGCGGTTATCAAAATTTTTCTAAGTTGCCACCACTTATTCGAAGACAATTGGTCATTGCCTGTAATGCACTTTGGACCTTCTGTTCTTGCAATCAATCCCTCGTAGAATTGGAACACGA
>NW_021682803.1:0-5531 GCF_001412515.2 Diachasma alloeum | reverse complement strand
CCTCTGTACTCCATGTAAAAAAAGTAATATTAAATTAAAATAAAAAAAATAAATAAATAAAGTAAATAAAACCAATAAACTTCAAATTAGTGGATTGATAAAATAAATTTAGCCCCAAATAATTAATTACTCATCAATTATTAACATAATTGTGAAAATTAAGAACAATCAGAAGTAACTGTGGATTATACTGATTTATTTCGCGAGTAAATTCCGTTCTCTCTAGTCAATTAGTTGCAAGGTCATGTCCCATAAAAAAAGACAAAAAAAATTATAACAATTAAAAAAAACAATTCGCCCCTGAAATTAGTAGTTCAATCCCTAATAACAAAAAAGTCAGACCAAAAAAAAATGCTAGGATCCAAAAATGGAAGAGGAACTTTCCACATAAAAAAGCACCCTCTCTAATACCCTTCAAGGAAAAAGGTCGGTTGCGGGACACTGTAGTGTAGTCATATTAGTCTCAAAAATAGCCAAACCTAGTAATTAAGCCTCCGTCCATGAAAGAATAACCATTAGAAGAATTAGAAGAATTAGAATATGCGCGGCTGGTCACTTAAAGTGCCCAGAGTCACCTAAATCATACCATCTTTTGTAACATCCGCCTTAGTTTCGGTCAGTCACACAGCCCCAGTCCTGTGTTTCTCACTAAGCTAATAAGGCTGGTGACAGCCGCTTGTTGTAAGTCCTCTGGTTCCAGGAAAGCCTGGCCCCAGATTTTATAGCGACGGAGTGCTAATAGGTAGCATTCACATAAAATGTGGATGACGCCCTCATTATCGCCTCCGCAGTCTGCAGTCTTCTTGTTCTGCAAGTTTCATCTTGAACAGATGAGCTCTGAGAGCTGTATGACCCGTGAGGCGCCCTATTGCTACCCTCAGATCCCCTCTGTGCAGCTCCAGAAGCTTTCTGGTTCTATCTCTTAGTTGCCCCCTCATAAGCAGTTTCGCTTGTCTGCAGGTCGCAACTTTCTCCCAACGCCTGACATGATCTCGCCGGAAATGTTCTTTAATAAGAGTTTTTCCCACTGCGAAGGGCATGCCAAGCAGGCCGTGTGCGGGCACCCTTTCTGTATCCTCCTTGGCCAGCTTATCTGCCACTTCATTACCCAGAATCCCATGGTGGCCTGGTACCCAGGTTACGGTAACCTGGTTGTTTTTACCCAGTGTGTCCAATGCCTGCATGCATTCCCACACCACCTGTGACTCTGTAGTGGGTTTTTCCAGGGCGTGAATCGCTGTCTGGCTGTCACTGCAGATGAATATTTTCACCCTTTTTGTGTCTCTCGCGTTCAGATACTCTACACACTTAAGTATGCCCAGCTTTTCTGCTTGAAAGACGGTAGAATGGTGGCCCAGTGGAAAGCTCTCTCCAAAGTCATCTTTTAGACGGTAGATGCCTGCCCCAAAACTTTCATTGAAGCCAGAGCCGTCCGTAAACCAGTAGTCCTCTCTTGGTCCTGGTTTACGATTCGAGTCTAGCCACTCCTGTCTGGGTGGTATACTCGTTCTGAAGGTTTTCCTGATCTGATACTTCCTAGGAATTCTATCCGTCTTACCTATGAAGGGTCGATCATTGACTAGGCTAAGTCTTGTATGGCCTTGGCCCGTCAAAAATATAACCATTAGATAGATAAAAATTCCCTGAACAACATATCAAATTGTTCAATAACAGATTGATATACTAGATATTAAAAATAATTAAAAACGAGTCGTTTTCGTTCGGGTCAATGACAAAAGCATTCGTAGTTTCGGTTAAACTCCATCAATTGAAAAAAAACACATATCACATTGTAGAGGAGCTAATTCCACACGAAAATGATATGAAGAGTGATGTTCTAGTATGAATAGTTTTTCCGTGACAACCCTCAGAAGTTTTTTTAACCCTAACTTTGTGTTATAGCCGAATTCCTCCCCGAGATCCAGCCCCTTTCTGCGCGCGCATCTGTAGGGCAAGAGCGATATGCGCAGTCGATTCAAATATACATGTGCTTGATTATTCCACGATTTGCGATTTATTCATCTTAATCAATTAATTCAATCATTCCAAGTAGCACCAAAACGTAGGTGCCTAAAGTACACTGTGGCTAGACAGTTTACTACCAACGCCGCTTTGTAGTGAAAACTGATAACAATGAAAGGGCAATTAGGTCGCCCTCCTCATGATGATTTCCATAATGGGACACAACCAGTTTGTGGAATTTATTCTACTTTACCTGTACATTCAGGTTGGATGGTGCAATACCAGGGATTGTATGCATCACTGGAGTAATGATATTTGGGATCCGTTATTATAACCATGTTGACTAAATTAGAAACTTTAATAAATATTTTGTTCACTCCAACTTTTATTTGAATTTCTCAGGATGATGAATTAAATTGTTAACTTAAACAATGTTAAATGAAACATTGTTCGAATTTATTTTTCAATTTAGGTAGACTCTGCGGAAGAATTTTCGATATTCCATGTATAAAAACAAAAATTAAAACAAAAATTTCCATTTTTTCGTTGCTTTCCAAAGACAATATTTTCAGAATTTTTTTCTAATCGATCACCCGTTGCTCCCAAAAAAAAAGGAAAATCTCGGTCAACTGCCGTTTATAGGTCTTCTGGCAATTTTGATTGTGATGAATAAAAATAACAGTACTTCTTATATGTATAAAATTAATCAAATAAATAAACGAAAGGGAGTATTCAATTTCTGTACCCATTAAAAAATTATAAGTTGGTTAATGAATTCATTTTATTCACAAAATTAATTTGAGCGTCCTCTGTAGTAATATTTTGTTATATTTAGGAATGAAACAATATTAGCAATAAAATATTAACAATATTGACCGAGAAGACTTTGCCAAAAGTATTTGATAAAGTTTTCTCAGTCAATAATTGCTTATTTCTATTGTTTAATTCCGAAATATAATCGAATACAAATGTAGAGAAGACCCAAATATGTATGTTATGAATGAAATGAAGTTATTAACCGGTTTATAATTATTTAATGGATGCAGGAATTGATAACCCACTGTCATCTATGTCCTTCATTAATTATATACATATAAGAAGTATTCTTATTTTTATTTAGGACAATCAAAATGTTATTAGTTCTAATAATCTTGTGACACTTCTTCTTTTTAATTATGTCATTTACTCCTGTATTTTTTTCCGGCTTTCTTCTCAGTTTAAACATTCACAAAGTTCGAACTCCTCTGCGAAATTCCATGCACAGTTCAAATCTACTGCGCATACCGCTACTTTGAGGGGAGTGCGTGCGCATACGGGGGCCTCACTGAATCAGCTGATCGTTTTACGAGATGTCATGTAAAAAATACTAAATAATTTATTACGGGAGAACAAGTGCCCCTGCAATATTGATTCTTAACTCATTTTCGTAGAGAATTTTCGGCCCTACACACTGGTATTTTTTTCTCAATGATCGGTTCAATTTAATTGAATCTACACGGATTTTTGGCGTTCGCCTGGAAATTCCAATTATTTTTAATTATTTTTAATATCTAGTACATCAATCTGTTATTGAACAATTTGATATGTTGTTCAGGGAATTTTTATCTATCTAATGGTTATTTTTTCATGGACGGAGGATTAAAAGTGTCACCTAAATGTTAGATTGATTACACTACTATGGGAGCAACAGTGACGGACCTATACTAGTCGGTGCATTCTCTACCTGAACAGATCCGAAGAACCATCCTCTGTCATTTTTACAACCTAGCACCGGACCGTAATCAAGGATATTTAACTTTTACCTAAGTTTTATAACCATTGACTGCCAGTAGGTCAGATATTTTAGTCAAACTTGAAATGCCATGCGCTACTGCAAAATTAAATTAAAAAATCGGAAAAAAATCACACAGTCTCACAGTTTCCTGGACTATTTGTTTCGACTCTAAAAAAGTTGAATTTTTAGTTCTTATTTATTATGAGCCATCCTAGCTTCCATCCGGAAGGACAAATGGAAATATCTCGAAAACTTTGTATGAACGGGTATATATATTTTGATTGATTCAGATGGAAGACATCGAGACGAACATTTTGGAAAAAAAATTGAAATCGGTTGCATAATTCTTGAGATATTCACGAAAAACAAGAAACAAATTGTTTTTTCTTAAAAATTAATGGACCGATCGGGCTTGAAATTTTACAGAGTTAGTCCAATTCAATACCAAATATCTGTCAAAATTTCAAATTTTTTAGAAGTGTTCTAGCCGTTTATTCATTTAATTTACGAAAAAGTTACCACCCGATGACCATTTACACACACACGCGGGCTGCTCAAACTTCGTATTTTTTCGTTTCAGACCATTCTACATAATTTCCAAGCAAAATTAGTAAAAGTAAAAATTGAACGATTGCAATGCTTCCATTCGGAAGCAAAAACGCACAGATTTAATCTTATAGTTTTTTGTCTTATTTCCATTCTTTACAGAGATATAGCCCGTCAAGTAAAAACACGGGCAGTCCACGCACTTACTATTCATTCGCTGAACACGATCATGAGCATGGTGTTGGCTCAACTAGTTGCTCAACTAGTTAATTGTTCATATCTCGGAATCTGGACGAGCTATATGAAATTGATAAAAGATAATAATTATTATCTATTAAATTCAAAATTATCTATGTTTTGAAAATTTTTGTCGATCTCCCATAGTTAGGAGTGGGGGGTGCTAGCGCGACTTAAACAATTGAATTGTTGATAGCAAATAGAACTGATTTTTTTTTCGATCATTTTTAGGGCTTATAATCCGAATTTGAAGGCCATTTCAACGAGAATTGATGCAAACGACGAGCACCAAAACTATGGGCGATTGACAAAAATTTTCAAAACATGGATAATTTAGAATTTAATAGAGAATAATTATTTTCTTTTGTCAATTTCATATATGGGACATTCCATGTCAACTCAGCCACCCTGAATTTTTTTCGTTCTCAGAAACCGGAATTGACATGCTCACAGTCAGGTACTACGTACTTTCCGTAAATTTTTGTTCCTTCAACATCAATTGTTTGTCTACAACATGTGTCAAAAGCTCAAATTTTTTAAAAATCATGTCTCGCGAACTGCTTGACAGATTTTAGTACATGTATAGGGCCGGTTCTGGATCAACGTTTTTGGGGCGAGCGCTGGAGACTTGTGGAAGAGGGCCCCGCGAGTGGGTGGTGGGGTGGGATTAATTAATTCGCGGTTTAATTCGCGGTTTTGATTCGCGGTTTTAATTCGCGGTTTTAATTCGCGGATTTTACATTTCGTCGATTCTGGGTGCAAGAAGTATGAGAGAAGCCCCCGCGAGTGGGTGGTGGGATTAATCGAGTTACGGCTTTAATTCACGGTTTTCAGCCCCGATTTTAATTCGCGGTTTTCAGTCCCGATTTTGATCCACGGTTTTAATTCGCGCTTTGGTGGGATTAATTAATTCACAGTTTTAATTCGCGGTTAGAATTCGCGGTTTTAATTCGCGGTNGAGTTACGGCTTTAATTCACGGTTTTCAGCCCCGATTTTAATTCGCGGTTTTCA
>NW_021682802.1:0-4451 GCF_001412515.2 Diachasma alloeum | reverse complement strand
AAAAAAAAAAATTCCACAACTCGAATTTCCCGCAATCTTTACGTGAGGTTTGCGAAATGGTCCATCGAAAGGACTGATCTACATAACCTATGTTACGCATGCGTCGAAAGCGACATCTCTACTATTTTTGAATTTACCCGGGACTCAAACATACCTCGCGCTATATGATTATCTTCCTGCCGAATTTAAGAATATTTGATTTGTTAAATTGACAAATCATATTGCATCATGGGTCGAAATATCAAAGACAAAGGATTTCATCACCCCCCCCTTTTTCCGCCATTGTGGCATTGTTCCCTAAACGTTAATAAGGGCATCATCTCCTGACCGATAAAATTATAGAGTGAAATTATACAGTTATTATTTTATCTAAATAAATTGTGATTTGAGTGAAGAATGTTATAAAGAGAAGAGATGAAGTTCAATGACAATGAGGCAGTCCAAGCGATTTTACACTGTGCGAGGGGAAAATCAGATCTCGATAAAGGTCCCACAACTACACCAATTTTCGACAAACTATGCAAATATCTAAAAATCCGAAAATTCGAGAAAGAGAAATTCAGAACTAATTTAGCTTTTGCTTGGCGGAGTAATCTTCGTAAATTCAAAACCAGAGTAGAAGAAGGAATGAAGAGCAAAGGGAGTAAGCAGAGAAAAAAAGGAAAATTAAATACTCGTCCGCGGTTACGGTATCACAATTATGAAGATGAATCTTCAGTGAGTGAAGTAAGTGTTGAGTCTCCACCAAATTCTCCAGAATCTCCTGGACACAATATTCAACGTCGATTTTACCGGAAGCATTACGAACATGTCGGTTCTCTGTCGCTTGACAGCATAAACATTGTGCACAAAAAGCAGGTATTTATTGAGAAATTACACAATGTTTTGCGGGAACAATTACCACATACACTTAAGGTATCGTGCTCATTAAGATTTAACGGGTTTAAACAACGGAACAATGGGAAGTTCTGCGATTTTGCATCTTGTAGGCAGACAAATTGTTTAAAACAATTTATGATTAAGGGAAGCTTGATGAGACTTTCAACGTCCGTAAGCATTTATGCAACGCCTGGAAAGAGTATCCATGACGACTCCTTAGTTTACCAACTTCGTGGCGAGCGACGAGAAACTATGAAGGAGAAGTTGAAATTTGCAATGCCCAACGCAGTTTATGAAGAACTCCTAAATCAAATGGATGGAAAGCTTGCTAAGGAAGAGGGGAATTATAAATTCTCATACCCCCTGAGTGTTATACAGAAGGCTAAGTCCGAGAAAATGACCGAAAATGACAATCACCCAAATGATATCACTGATATTTGTTTAAGTATTTCCAATTCCAAAGGCAACCATCCCTTCATTCGTCAATTCATTGCGCCATTTAAAATCTACTTAGGATGTCAGTTGCAAGTAGATTTTCTCAAGAAAAACAAAGATTTGATTCTCTTCTTTGACGCGACGGGTTCCGTCGTTAGGAAACCGTTCCCAGGATCTAAAAGAATTTATTACTATTCGGGTGTAGTTAATGTTGATGGCAAGATTTTCCCTCTTTTGGAATATTTAACGAACGATCACACAACTGGTTCAATTAGGGATTTTTGTAAGTTTATGCGCAACTATTGGGAAGAAAGTAATGTGTCATGGCCGCCCTTCAGAGCCTTCGTTACGGACTGGTCTTGGGCCAGTATTACTGCAATAATGAAAGCCTGGAACGATTTAACAGTCCTACAATACTTGGAATTGGCATTTAATGAGATCAAAAACGAAATCCCTTTACCATCGAATATTATTCGGCATTATTTGTGCTATGCACACATCATGAAAATGATATCTCGATGGCTCCATCAAAGGAATGTTGATAATGCGAATATCAAAGTATATTTGGAGAGTGTGGCGGTGGTTGTCCACAGTAAAGACTTACCGTCGATGACTAAACGTGTAGAAGCTTTCTTCATGATTCTGGAAGCGAGTACAGAATCCGATCGAGTATCTACTGCTTTTGCAGAATTGGCAAATACAGCAAAACCCCTCGACTCTAAGATCGCTGAGGTTCTTGATCGCATAAAGAAGGAAGAAGGGAATGAAGATGAGGATGAGGATAAGACAAATCGCAAACCACCAGCTATGTATGAGAAGAGCCCTTGTTATCAATATTTCAAAGAAATACGTTTGAGTGTTAGGAAAACTATTGAAGGGATGGAACAGAGTGGTCAGAAAAACAAATATAAAAATTTGGATTTTTCTGAATATTTCATGAAGGAACTTCTCCCGTACGCTGTTCTCTGGTCAACATTAGCCACTCCGCAGAACAATCATCTTGTTAATGCTACCGCTGAAAATCATTTCAGGATTACCAAGAGAGAGAAACCAAAAAATATCAAGTCCTTGAGATTCATCGACAAATGTCATGAACATGTGTCAGCCATTCATTCCCGATTAGATCTACCGGTGCCCAGAGTCACAGTCAAACGTCCTCGTCAAAAGGTCAACGAACCTGACAACGAAGACTCTCAGGAATTCTGGAAAAGGGGATCCTCTCAAAATAAAAAACGTAGGAGCACTTATCAAGAAGGAAGGACGCTGAAAAGGGTGGCTAAGACACAGGAGGAGAGAAATTTACAATTCAACGATAATCACACAATTTCAACTCCGGAATATTATCGTTACCCCAGTGAGACCAAATTTTTCTTCGTCGCCTCTATCAGAGCCGCTCATGATCCCACAAAGAATGTCACTTTATTGACCGACGATTACATTACTCTATTCGACAAGCACTGGCTTATGAATAGTATAATTGATTACTGGGGTGCAGTGTTGTTCAAATCCTACCACGATCATAATTTAATTTATGTTCCGTGTGAAGTTAGTGGCTATTTTATCGAAGGAACCGGAGCGAATCAAGAACCAGTGTCTCCTGAATTCTACAACGCTTTTCGCCGTTCTTGGAATGATCGATCAAAAATTATTCTTCCCTGCAGGATCAACGGCAATCATTGGATCTTAATTTATGTGGACAGCGCAGCATCTACCGTATATTACATCGATCCAAGTAGCGGTACAGCCAGCAAAATTATGAAGAAATGTTTCAAGCAATTTGTTGTTGCTTATCAACAGGTAAAACCATCCTCCCCCCCCGTAATTAATTATTATGATCTGTGATGTTAACAAATATGAGTGGATTGATTATAAATTCGCAGGTTTTTCCCGCATCCGGAATCAATTGGTCCTTGGAAATTCCTCCTCATCCTCGACAGCGAGATGGCTACAACTGCGGAATTTTTATCGTCCATTACATTGAGCAAATCCTGGCAGGGAACCTCCTGAACATAAGTTCCCTCAATCCCGGTGACAAACGTGAAGAGATGAAGAAGTGTATTTTGGAAAGCTCGGTCGATGTCAGTGAACTTTGTTTATACTGCGGGAGGGATGAAGGGGCGAGAAGGCATGCAAAGTGGGTGCAATGTGAAAAATGTGCAAGATGGGCGGAAGTTAGTTGTCTGACTGATAAGAGCTTGAAGGAGAAGGAGAATATAAGCGATCCCACAGTGCACTATTTCTGTGATCTTTGTAAAAAATGGTTCGCATTGAGTTCTAATTGAATTATAGATGTATGCAGGTATTAATTTACAATTAATTGTGATATTAAGTGCGCTCCTCATTTGATTTCATGTAATAACAGTCAACATGCTATCTGAGCAATATTGTTGTGATATAAAAATGGAACAGGGATGAGCGAAAGGTTTCAGGTTCAACACCAGGTCAGGTAGAATGATGAGATCTAACCATTTAAAGTGTTGATTACCATATATCTTAGGATCGAAGCGATGTAAAATAATGGTAATGATAAAAGAAGAGGGATAGAGATTACGATAGAGCATATTCAGCTATAATGAACAATAATTGGGTAAAAGATCAGTAATAAGACTTTGAGAATGAAGGATATTATTTTGATGATATACGATCAATGGGAGTGAAACATTCGTGCTGTGGGATTAATTGTTACTTACATATATAACAGTTCCATGGAACTTTTACTTTGATAAATTGAAAGTAGAGAATAAAGATGAAAAAATGTGAACTCACGTGTAGATAGGAGATAATTCAAACCTCTTCTTTTTTTCTTTTTAGTATAGTACTATTTTCAAAGATGATATCCGATGTTGAAGGTAATTTTATAGATTTTTAGGCCGAATAGAATGAGAAAAAAAAATCTGGAAACAACTCACGTTGAGAATTTATGAAAGCCAGCCGGTCGAGAGATGCTCCATTCATATTCCATTATTTCTCTTCAAAATATGCTCTGTTGATTATTTTACTTAACGAAAAACAGAGCATATATCACTAACCAAGCGTTTTTCATGAAAAAATAAAATCATCACGTCTAGCTTTTGATTTTTTTAAAACGTGAATTTTTTTGTTTTTTCAATTAAATGACTCAAACGTCTGGGAGAGTT
>NW_021682801.1:0-1904 GCF_001412515.2 Diachasma alloeum | reverse complement strand
ATCCGAGCCTAGATAAAAAAGCCAAGGAGGTATTGGAGAAGACCCAAACAACAGAGCTTCTGTTTGGGAATGAATTGTCAATAAAATTGAAAGAAGCTAAATCAATGGAGAAGGTTGGGTTGACTTTGAAACCTCAACAGACTATGAAGAGATTGCCACAAAAATTATTGAGTAAGGGAAACTACAGGACCCCATCTGGGAGAAATCAGAGATACCCTCAGATGGGGTACAGGTCAAGGGCATATCAGCAGGGCGATCGTCCGAGCTATCAGTCGACTCGACCTCAGTCGTCGAGAAGCACCAGTGCCAGCCAACGCCCTGCACATCAGTCGCGCAGCAAGGAGAACTCATCAACAACTCCAGTAACGAAGCAATAGAGGTAAAGAGGGTAGCGGGGCGACTGAGTAAATTTCTTGACGTTTGGTCAGGAATCACAAGAGACCCATTTATTCTTAGTTGTATAAATGGATACAAAATAGTTTTTAAAGAAACTCCTTTCCAGTCGAAAGCTCCAGTAAGAAACCCTGTTAGTCAATCAGAAGAAGCTGAATATGTTAAGGCTATAAGTAGGCTCTTAAAGGTGGGGGCAATCCGGAAATGCTCACCATGTAAAGGCCAATTCATATCGACTTATTTTTTGATTCCAAAAACTAATGGCTCATCGAGGTTTGTACTGAATTTAAAAAAATTGAACAAAGGTTTTATTAATGCTGATCATTTCAAAATGGAGGATTTTAGGACGGCAACTAAGCTATTGTCGAAAAATGCTTTCATGGCAAGTTTAGATTTGTGTGATGCGTATTTTTTGGTAAAAATGCATCCGGATAGTAGGAAATATCTTCGTTTTCAGTGGAATGGTCAACTATTCGAGTTTATGTGTTTACCATTTGGACTGTGCACAGCTCCGTGGATTTTCACGAAAATAATGAAGCCAATTATGAATTCATTAAGAGCTTTGGGTTATTTATCAGTAGTTTATCTTGATGATTGGTTGTGTCTGGGTAGAAATGAGGATGAATGTGCAGAGAATTTAAGAGAAACACGAAATTTATTACAAAAAACAGGGTTCATTGTGAATGAAGAGAAGAGTATGTTTACTCCAAGTACAAGATGTAAATTTTTGGGATTTATATTAGATTCGTCTCAAATGATACTTGAGTTACCAGAGAAAAAGAAAGTAAATATTACCAAGCTGATTGAAAATTTACGTGAGAAAAATAAATGTACAATCAGAGAATTCGCTAAATTCGTAGGAACGTTAACATCAGCGTTTCCAGCTGTTAGGTATGGTTATTTACACACAAAGTCATTTGAGCGACAAAGATATTTAGCCCTTCTTCGTAATAATGGTGATTATGATGCCAAAATGCAATTGAGTGTTAGTTTACAAGGTGAATTCGATTGGTGGACAGTCACAATTCCTCAAGCATTTTGTCCGATTAGATCTGGTCATTTTTCTAAAGAGATTTTTACGGATGCATCTACCACAGGCTGGGGCGCATACTGTGGAGATGAATTAACGTATGGCGCTTGGACTCAAGCAGAAAGAAATTGTCATATTAATTATTTGGAACTCCTTGCAGCTTTCTATGGGTTGAAGTGTTTTGCTAAAGATTCATCAGAGTGCGACCTATTGTTAAGGATTGATAATACAACGGCGATAGCTTATATCAATAGGATGGGTGGAATCCAATTCCCTCATCTTAATGAAATAACTCAAAAGATCTGGAGATGGTGTGAAGAAAGGAAAATTTGGATTTTTGCTTCATATATTGCTTCAAAAGATAATGTTGAAGCAGATAGAGGCTCTCGTATAAAGAATTTGGACACAGAATGGGAATTGTCAGAGGAAGCATTTTCAAAAATAGTTGAAACTTTTGGTCACCCATCGATCGATCTTTTCG
>NW_021682800.1:0-3937 GCF_001412515.2 Diachasma alloeum | reverse complement strand
CTCAAAATTGATGAGTTCACAGACTTCCTCGATCGGCTGACTGTGGATGTCAAGCAACACTTTCCCGTGGTGATAGCTGGAGACCTCAATCCTTGGGCAGTTGACTGGGGAAGTAAGCTAACGAACGCAAAGGGACAAGCTGTACTGGAAGCCATGTCCGCTCTGGACATGATCTTGCTGAACAGAGGGGATGAACCAACCTTCAGACGGGGGAGTTGAGCTCAATTGTTGATCTTACCTTCGTGAGTAGTGCTCTCCNCAGACGGGGGAGTTGAGCTCAATTGTTGATCTTACCTTCGTGAGTAGTGCTCTCCCTAAGAGAAACTACTCATGGAGAGTGAGTGATATCTACACGGCGAGTGACCACCGAGCAATACTCTGGGAGATATGTTCTGACCAGAAAGTCACATCAACAGCAACGAAAACCAACAGCGTTGGCTGGCGAGTGAGCACATTTGATCCGGGCTCATTTTCGGTGGCATTAGATGACCCTCCCATTGCTGGTGCAAATGCGACTGCGAAGGCACAGGACATTATGAGGAAGGTGACTAAAACCTGCGATGCCACTATAACGAGGAAACGAACGACGAATCGACATCCACCGGTGTACTGGTGGAATGAGACCATCGCTGTGTTGCGGAAGGAGTGTAATGCAGCAAGAAGGTCATCTCAGCGTGGTAGGAAAAGTCCTAACTTCCAGGAGTTAAAGATGAAGTACAAGAAGGCACGGCAGAAGCTCAGCAAAGCCATCAAGTACAGCAAGAGACAATGCTGGAGCGAGCTCCTTAGCGAGGTAGAGAATGATCCATGGGGGAAGCCCTACAAGGTGGTGATGACACGGCTCAAAACTCAATCAATGCCATCACCATCGTGCCCGGTGCTCCTGAACAGAATTGTGGAGACGCTGTTTCCGAGTCAACCGGAATTTCACAGCAATACTGAGCAATGGGAAGGAGAAATTTTTCCGATGGTCACCAGAGAAGAGCTGATGGAGGCCTGCAAAAGAGTGGGAAACTCCAAAGCACCAGGGCTGGATATAATTCCAAACGTCGCGTTGAAACTGGCCATCCACACGATACTAGAGCAGTTCCTGGATGTTTACAACGAGTGCCTCAGAGAAGGCATCTTCCCTGCCGTCTGGAAGCAGCAGGGATTGGTACTGCTCCCAAAGGGGAATAAACCACCGGACGAACCTTCATCCTACCGTCCTCTCTTAATGCTCGATACTGCGGGTAAGATTCTCGAGCGTCTCATTCACCAAAGGATAGAAGCTGCAGTGGAACCCGTGCTTGCCAAAAATCAGTATGGTTTCCGGAAAAGCCTATCCACAGTCGATGCCATCAACCTGGTCGTCGAAACCGCGAGGGAAGCGATTGCAGGGAAACGATGGCTCAATGGCACCAAGGAGTACTGTTTAGTAGTGATACTGGATATCAAGAATGCCTTCAATTCAGCCAGGTGGGACTGCATTATGGAGGCTCTTGACAAATTGGAAGTACCAGGATACCTGCAGAGAATGGTCAACAGCTATTTCAGCGGAAGGGTCCTTAAGTACGACACAGAGTTCGGCCCCAGGAAGTCCAAGGTGACAGGAGGAGTACCCTAAGGGTCAGTACTGGGTCCTCTCTTGTGGAACATCATGTACGATGGGCTGCTAAAGTTGAACATGCCCTGGCGGACCAAGTTGGTGGCATTTGCGGATGACGTGGCGATGGTCATTGTTAGGAAGCACCTGGAGGACATGAAGCGTGTTTTCAGTATAACGTTCGAGACGATCCGCTGCCGGATGGATTCTGTTGGACTGAACTTAGTGGAACAGAAGACAGAAGCCGTATTGATCACCAGCAGGAAGAAGATCGAGACGATCACGCTGCGAGTCGGGTCTTGTGAAATCACCTCCCAGCCATTCATTCGATACCTGGGGATGATGATCGAGACACGACTGAACTTCCAGCAGCAAGCAGAGCACGTGAGGACCAAGGCATCGGCCGTCAGATCCACCTTATCACGCCTCATGCCTAACATCGGGGGACCTAAGCAAAGAAGACGAGCACTGTTGTCCTCAGTGATTACTTCAGGGCTCACATATGCTATTCCCATTTGGAAGGATGTTCTACGACTGCAAGAAGCACGACGCAAAATCGCATCAGTCTCTCGACTTAGTGCCCTTAGAGTCGCAAGTGCTCTTCGGACAGTTTCTGAAGACGCGGTGTGTGTCATCGCAGGATTTTTGCCCATCCAGGTTTTGGCTGAGGAGCGAGGATCGCTGTATAAGCGGAAACGAGCGTTCACATCGAAAATGATAAGCACCGAAGAACTGGCGTCTGAGGAGAGGCGAAACAGTTTGAACCGATGGCAGGAGAAGTGGACGAATTCGACCAAGGGAAGATGGACCTATCGTCTAATTCCACACGTAGCCGCGCGGGTAAGTCGAACTCATGGCGAAGTCAACTACTATCTGTGTCAAATGCTTTCAGGGCACGGGTGCTTCAGAGAGTATCTTCATAAATTCAAACATGAAGATTCTTCGGAGTGTCCCACCTGCACAGGAGTGAACGAGAACGCGGACCATGCATTTTTCAGCTGCCCCCAATTCAGTGACATGCGAAATATTTGGAAGTCGGAGCTCGGAAGGAGAGTTTCACCCGAGGATCTAGTGGAAGCAATGCTGTCATCACAGGCAGCCTGGGACGCAACGAGCAACATCGCGGCAGAACTCATGAAGGAGCTCAGGAACGAGGAACGCAAGCGCAAGGCTGCAGTATAGGTGAGAAATCTTTTTTGGAACCTCCTAATCACACACAACATCTTTGCAGGTTAGGGGGACGTACATAAGATGAAGGCGGGAGAGCGAACAACTGAGACCTCCCTCACGAAGTAATACCTAACGGTGGTGCCGTGAGGGGAAGCAAGGTTAGTGGAAATTTGTCTGATTGGAGTTTAGTGGGTATTGGCAGTCACTGTCGAAGTCCCACACTCACTTGACGGAGGGAAACACCTATTCCCTCCCTCAGGTGGTCGGGCGTAAATGCATTCTCCCAACAGACGAAAAAAAAAAAACACACACACATACGCCGTACGCACGCACGCACACACACACACACACACACACAGACATGNGAGGGGAAGCAAGGTTAGTGGAAATTTGTCTGATTGGAGTTTAGTGGGTATTGGCAGTCACTGTCGAAGTCCCACACTCACTTGACGGAGGGAAACACCTATTCCCTCCCTCAGGTGGTCGGGCGTAAATGCATTCTCCCAACAGACGAAAAAAAAAAAACACACACACATACGCCGTACGCACGCACGCACACACACACACACACACACAGACATGTCTCCTCCTAGGAACTGCAAGACCTTGTCGCTGGTGGAGGAGCTTAACGGGACTTGTCCCGAACTAAGAAGCAGTTCAGAACCTCCAATGTCAAGGCCGTGCTGATTTCTGCAAGGCGCCAGGGGTAGTTGGCGTCGCAAACGGTGGTCCCTGGGGCACCGGGTCCAACCCCAGGTGTATTCTGTGGCCTAGCTTCAGTAACCGGGGCTCTACTGAGGTGGTCCATTATTTCCCTAAGTTCTCGTGGGAACAAGATGGATCTCAATAAAAACAAAAAAAATGAAGACGTGAAGCAGGACAACTTGGTCCAGGAATTGGAGCTAAGTGACGCAGCTACCATGAAGGAGAACATGTNCGGGACTTGTCCCGAACTAAGAAGCAGTTCAGAACCCCCAATGTCAAGGTGTTCACCGTGCTGATTTCTGCAAGGCGCCAGGGGTAGTTGGCGTCGCAAACGGTGGTCCCTGGGGCACCGGGTCCAACCCCAGGTGTATTCTGTGGCCTAGCTTCAATAACCGGGGCTCTACTGAGGTGGTCCATTATTTCCCTAAGTTCTCGTGGGAACAAGATGGATCTCAATAAAAACAAAAAAAATGAAGA
>NW_021682799.1:0-3824 GCF_001412515.2 Diachasma alloeum | reverse complement strand
GCAAAATTTATTAGTATGGGAGGAAAAATTCTCATCTCTCAAAGTGTATCGGAGTGAAAAGGATTGTTGGGATTTAATAATTTTGGGTAACTGAAAGATCCAGGATTCTGAGTTCCCATCATAGGTGCAACAGCTTGGTCCACGGGCGCTGCGGTTTGAACCGTGGATGAGGCAGATTGGATTACGGGAGCAGTAGTTTGGATCTGCTTCAGCTCTTCTTTATCTTCAGGCTCTTTTTCACTCATCTCTCTTTCAACCATATCTTTCTTCACTCGTTCTTGGAAATGGAGGACAAAGTTGGATAATGAATCCCACACTGCGCTGAATAGCCAGAAACTCCATCCGAAGGCCTTATGAAGGGCATAACCGTGAAGGAGAGTATCAATTGTGAATTTTATGGCCTTAAAAACGATGAACATGCCGATCATCCCGCACTCGCGGTTCCAAAGCCGGTGAACCACCCCCAAAGTTTTGTACTAGTTCTTTGCGCTATTTTTTCCAATGCTCTTTCATCCAATAAATTTATAAATGAAACATCTGAATTCCCAACCTTCTCACCTATTGATCCACGAGCTAAAGTATCAAGTACCGCATTTTGTTCTTCAGTAAACATTAAATGATCTTGAAACTTCGTTAAATCGGATTGAGAATAAATCCCGGCCGTTGCAAGGTTTTTTAAATTCTCATAAACCCACGTTGGTTTAGAGGTGGGTCGTAGTTCATTTGGGTCGCCTACCTGGACAGGCATTGGCGTAAACTTCACCCATGCACCATCAATACGATACATTGGGGCGATAAAACCATTACAATCAACTCGAGGACTCTTTTTCAATAAGATATGAGTCNCGTAGTTCATTTGGGTCGCCTACCTGGACAGGCATTGGCGTAAACTGCACCTATGCACCATCATTACGATACATTGGGGCGCTAAAACCATTGCAATCAACTCGAGGACTCTTTTTCAATAAGATATGAGTCGTTGGGGTAGAGAACATGGTAATATTATTAACAATTACTGGTACATGTGCGTAACAATCCTCTAGACGGGCGACAGTTGCGGGAACCGCGATGCATTTAATTACATGAACTACTTCTCCTGTTACTTTTGCCATATAACCGTGTTCTTTCATAATTTTCAAAGCAAACTCCGATGGTTTTGAGTGGGCGAGCAATAACGAATTTTCGATTACTTGTCTTTCCAAGGCACATTTTTGTGTTAAAACATCCATATAAAGATCTTTTAATTGTTTACCCAAATGTTTTTCAACATGAACAAATTTGCTATTAACATAAGCCATCATATCAAGATTATTTACTGAAATTGATTTCCTTTTAGAGCTTATTTCANGAATAAATAATTTAGGATGTTCGGTGCGAATTAAAGTGGCTCTACATGTTTCTTGGGCACCTTTGCTAGCCAAACCGAAAGAAATTTCCCCGCCTTGAACAGAAAAAACCTCCTGTACATTTACTGTAGACGTTGAGTTATCGTAAATTTTCTGCGCGGGTCCCTCATACAAAATATCATATTCCTTGAAAAAACAATCCTCGTGGGGTGCTTGATCCCACACCACTACGCTACCATCGTTGTCTGTGCAACTACCATCGGAAAATATGCATCTACGGCCAGACTTCATGTATACTTTATCTTCTTCGATATTTACTGCTACATTATGATCATTCAAAATTACTGTCAATATTCCATGAACGACCACGTCGTCCCAGGAACCGTAACTATCCGAAAACTTAGCACCGTCGCACCACCCGTCGGACTTTACAACACCAGCGAGAGTGACTGGACGCACCTTCGTACCATTTAAAACTAAGTCTGCCATAAAGATATTTTCGTATCTAAAACTTCTAGTTTTCTGCATATCTCTACATAACGCTGCCGAAATAGGGGCGAGGTATTCAGCTAACCCATTATGCACCATTGAATTATGGGACCACATCCCGCAAAAATAAACGGAACGTTTTATTTTTACCAAACAAGTTTGCACGTGAACTTCGCGAAACCGTGCTAGTTGTAATAATCGAACATATGTTTTTTCAATGATGGGTTTCCTCGCTTCTATTCGACAGGGTTTTACACTTAGTAGGGATATAGTAGTTAAGTTAGCATTCTGCGCTCCGCAATCGTAAACCACGAATGCTTCAGTTGTTGCCAAAGTAAAAATAATTATGTTGACTAGAACACTCATCTGAAACAGAGGACGAGTTCCCCAATTTTTATCTTATTCTATTTTAAGATTACTCGGAAAGGGATTTTGATCAGTTAATCTTATACATGAACAATAGGAGAGGGGTAAAAAAAACCAAAATGTTTTGAATTTATCCTGATTTCTTAGAAGATTCTTCAAACATCGATTCGAAATTATGTTCGTGGTTCCTCAACCAATCGCGTAATTTAATGGCACGGTCGTAAGCACAATGATACCGGCCGTGGCGTAAAACAGAGTGATAGAGACATTGATCATCGATATCAGGCAAATCTTCAATTTTCGGTGCTATCTTAATGGATTCTACGATTTTACATGACAAAAACCCTGTTAAATAATCAACATTATCCCGCCCCTCTACATATATTCTAACCGCAGAATGAGCGATAGTAATTAAAAATTGCTCGATAGAAGTTAAACTAGATTCTCCATCGATCCATTCAATTCCGTGTACCCTACGAGTCAACCTACGATTATAATTGACTACAGGGGNCTACATATATTCTAACCGCAGAATGAGCGATAGTATTTAAAAATTGCTCGATAGAAGTTAAACTACATTCTCCATCGATCCATTCAATTCCGTGTACCCTACGAGTCAACCTACGATTATAATTGACTACAGGGGGTACGAGATCTTTGAGGAGGTGCGAGGGTTTAATTAACCAATGATTGCTAATAGGACTATCCAGGGACACAATTGCAATTCCCCTCGGCCAGAGTTCGTAATCTTTCGTGGCATGGTGTTGAATGTCAATCACGTAAGTCTGCATTTTTCTTAGTGGCGCCGCTGCTAGCCTAAGTTTCCTATAATTTTACGATTCGAATTAGGAGAATTCCCATTTTATGAGAAAAATGTTAAGAAAGTAGTATTAATGATTAGGTTTCTCAATTGATTAGAGATTAATAGCAAGAGTTGCTTTTATTTTAGCCCCACAGGTAAGGCAATTCCTTTGTAATGGACCACAATTACCACAAGTTTTAAGATGTTTACAGGGTAGGAAAAGTGTAGTGGTTAAATGTTTTCCGCAAACACGGCACAAGATCCTGATATCAGCGTTAGTAAAAATTCTCACTATTTTTAAATCGTCTTTGGGCATGCTAGGTTGTAATGAAGTGGAAGGGGTATTTTGTACACTGGAAAAACTCGAATTATCTGATCTTCTAAGGGCTTCAATAATAGAGATATTTCCACAGGCGGTTGTATCCCAATAATAAGCGCACAAAACGGTTTTTTTTCATATGAACGAGGCGGGGGTCTTCAGGTGCCTCCCAGAGTACTTTGCACGCAAAACACTTGACGTGTTTAGTCTCTTCATCAAAATAAAATCCCTCCGAAGCGAGAATAATGGGTGTGTCTACTTGTAGGGCTTCGGGTAGACCGATGAAACTGTACAATCCCAATTCCTCATGCCTGTAGTCCATTCTTCCTCCTGAATTCTGAAAATTCGATTTTTCTAACTATAATAGCCGTTACGAGAGGAAGAAACTAATGGAAAATTCTATTTTTATGGGAGGAAAATTTTGAGTTTAGTAGTTGTATCTTTCTTACAAAGACAGCAGTTACTTAATTTTTCGGCGCACTCTCCACATACCAATGCATGA
>NW_021682798.1:0-1342 GCF_001412515.2 Diachasma alloeum | reverse complement strand
AGAGGAAACAGTAATGGGAGAAGTCCCTTTACTTGATTCGAAAATCTCATAATGTTTTTTCTTTCAAAATTCAATTCATTTCATTTCCGTGAATTTCCCGTACTTCCAGGAAAATGGTTTACTTGAACCAATGAAGTTGATTTAAATCAATTGTTAATGATTTATTCGACCGAATAAATCATACATTTTATTTGATTAAACTATTTTCTGGCTGTACGAATTATCTGGTTTCGTTTACCTCTTTTGTAAACAAATTCAATTCAACTTGAAAACTACATACGCGCGCCATCTCTCAGCTCACCTCATCATTTCCGCCATCAATACGAAATTGACGGGAGAATAGCGACTCAACTGTTCTCACACATCTTTCGGCGTGACTCTAACGCACCATTGATGTTCATTGTTTAAACTCCCTCGAAAACTATCGCGCGCCATAACCCGAACCTCTCATTGGCCTACATTAATTATTAATTATCTAAAAAACGGCTAAAAAAAGATTTTTTTTATTTTTCCCGTATTCAGGAGGTCATTTTACGTTGGTGGACGGGAGGTTCTCAACCAATAAATATACACCCTGTATAGAGACACTTCGTTATTCCAGTCGTTCATACCAATGGGAGGTAATTGAAGAGTTTTTGCTATTGTATCTATTGTATTCCTAGCTTCTTGAATTTCACCCTGGGAACTTATAAAGCCAGGAGAACAATAAAACTCTGAAGATGAACTGCTCGATATTTGTGTTAACACAGGTGACGGATGTTCCTCATACCATAAAGGGACATTTGTGTATAAACATTTCATGCATCATTTTCGCCCAGGTGTGAGAATAATTCGAGATTTATATTTTTCATAAAGCTCCAGGGACACCACTGTCAAGTTTTTCTTGATAATCATTTTGTGTTTCTGTGTTGGGTCAGAACATCTTTCGTTATGCAAAAATAATTCAATGTTTTTACGCAGATGTTTTTCACAAAAAAACTCAGCAACAGGGTAAAAGGACACAACTTCGCTGTTGCCCCCAAAAAGATCCCCACCGAGGAAATCATCAGTCGCACCGAGACAGCGATTTACCATCTTCCTCAGGAGACCAGCAACGAGATCCGGAGAAAGTTGTCCAACATCCTCCACAAGGCCACCCCCCCTAGTGACAATATCACCAGGGAGGAACGCCTTGCACTGCGTAGTCTAAAGGAAAATAATGATTTGNATTTTGTGTTTCTGTGTTGGGTCAGAACATCTTTCGTTATGCAAAAATAATTCAATGTTTTTACGCAGATGTTTTTCACAAAAAAACTCAGCAACAGGGTAAAAGGACACAACTTCGCTGTTGCCCCCAAAAAGA
>NW_021682797.1:0-1322 GCF_001412515.2 Diachasma alloeum | reverse complement strand
TCATTACCTTTGTATCACTGACAAAATATGTAATAAATGTGAATAAGATAAATTGCTCTTATTGTTTTTTTATTAAATNGTATAGAAATTCAAATAAATGATCCTCTTTCGCTCAAGACTTCATAATTCCTTCTCTCCCTCTCCTTTATGATCAACTAATTTACAAATTAAGACAATAAGAAGTTGTATGAACGAAAATGGGATAATCAAGCGGATGAGTGAATGCAAAGGAGGTTTCATGTTGGATTTAAGATTGGGAACGCATCCCTGTTATCGACTGTTTCCATGGTAATAGATGGACATTTCTTTACTCACAGAGACGGCCTCTCGATTAGTTCATGCGCGCCACCGCTATGAAACTCTGATCGAACAGTTCCCATAAGCCTGAGCAATCTTCCCTATTATCTCTGATAAGACCATGAAGAATAGAGGAAAGGAGGCCCAACTCCGGTTAGTCTGACCGCTGAAATCTTGTCAATACGCAGCAGTCTCAGGAGCTGTCCAGGTGGTGGCGCTGGTAGGCGATCGTGTGGTAAAACAGATTGGTATTCAGAAAATGTTCTATCAGAATTTAATGCTGGAATGCAACCGTTGTGTTTCCACGAGTATTTGTTAAACTATGAATTATAGAAATGCATTCTGGAGGTTTCGCTTATGAAGATAGATCATCATAGCGCAATAGATAATATAAAAGATGGAAATGTAGTACTACGAATACCTTTCTACGTAAAATATATTTCTTTACTATAATGTTATTTAGAGACGTATTTACATGAAATTCTATTTACAAGTTCGCCAGTGATTGCACGATATTTAACAAGTTTATCAATAAACATTATGAGAAGTACATAACAACAAAATGNTCAATTTTTAAGTAAATTTTAATGCTTTATATCTTTTGAACAAACAATTGGATCGACAAAAATGGAAATTCATTTTCTTCGTCATTCATCCCGCCATCATTTTCATCTTTTGAGGTTTTGCTCTAATTTGCATATTTTTCACAATAACAATTCATAAACAAAAAAAATCCCCTCTCATCGTCTCTTCCATGTAATCAAATGAATTTTTTCGCATAACGGACTTTGTTATTTATGAAGTCCATATCAGGGAAAATTGTAAGAGTTTTTGTAAATTTCTAATGTTCTTGTTTATGGAGTATTTTCAATAAACAAACACTAATTTTTTTCTTCATCATTTTTTAATAAATGTAAATTTTCTTTGAATTTTAAACAAATTCTTTCCCCTCTTGCCTTTTTATTACATTCTCAAAATTACTCGAGTTATAAATTTTTGAAGTTACAGGGATTTGTCGGCAAGGG
>NW_021682796.1:0-1033 GCF_001412515.2 Diachasma alloeum | reverse complement strand
TTTTTTTTTGTTGATCACTATTCTAAAGCAAATTTCATTGGGATCGTTTAATGTGATCGATTGATTTAGGTTTGATCAGATCAGCTTATTTATACTATTGGGTCATATGGGATCAAATATATCTTGATGGTTAATATGATTCAGATCTATTATTTTCGGAAGAAATTTGGAAGCCAAATCTATTTCCAAATTAATAGGGAAGTAATTTCTTTTAATGTTTCTAAAAAATTTTAACGATTTCAATGTTTCCATTGGTAGACTAAAATAAAAACAGAGTATGGATAAGGAGGGTATTCCTAGATCATAGCAAATAAATGAAGAGAAGACCTCAAAGCGAACTGTTTTTACTTCATTAAGTTTTCCCTTTTAAATTGTAATTAAAAAATACTTCAAGATTGTTCATCGTTAAAAGGACTGACGGCCAGGTATTTCCGTGTCATATCGATTTAAGGGATTTCATTACACATACGTGATACATGATGTGAAAAATTAAGTTTTCGAGCGATTTACGGGACAAAATGGTTTAAGTCTGAAATTGTTTCGATTTTGTTATGTATTCTTTACTATACCCAAGCACGTCCATTGAATAAGGAAAAAAAATTATGAATGTAACATGTACTTCTTTTGTCAAAGAGAATTCGTTTGACGCAAGTGAATATTTTCTTGTCAATGTTTGTTAAATCCTCCAATGAATAATTTTCTTCTTAGATGTAGAGAAAGAATTTGTTCAACGAGATAGGTGTATCTTATCTCAAGAGAGTCTTCAGCGGGTAGCATACCTCTATTAATATATTAATGTATTTTTTTCACAGCTATATTCTACAAATCAGTGATGGCTAAATTAGGTCTATTAAATAACTTGAAACTGGTCTCATAAAAATTTTCGGTTATCCGGCTTTCTCAAGGTAAATTTTGTGACGTCCTGTTTTTTTGAAAATTATTTGAGCATCCTAGTATCAAGTAATCTATACCAACTTAGATGGGACCAAGTACTAAGTAATCGAGGTACTTAGTGATTAGATGGTAACAAAGT
>NW_021682795.1:0-1042 GCF_001412515.2 Diachasma alloeum | reverse complement strand
ATACGCTAGAATGCCCTTCGGACTCCAGAACTCTCCACCGATTTTTCAACGGATGATGGATCAGATTCTATCCGGACTCAAAGGGACAGAGCTCTACGTCTATCTTGATGACATCGTTGTGTACTCCAAAACTTTCGACGAACATGTTAAGAGACTTCGGAATCTCTTCGAGCGCCTCAGAGAGAATGGACTAACCCTCCAACCAGACAAATGCAAGTTCTTCATGAAGGAAGTTGCATACTTGGGACACATCATTGACGAAGAAGGGATCCACCCTGATCCAGCTAAGATCAAAGCACTGGTCGACATGCCCATACCTAGAAATCAACAAGGAATCCGACGGTTCTTGGGGTTTAGCAATTACTACCGAAGGTTCGTTAAAGATTACGCAGATACAGCAGAACCTCTCAACCAACTTCTGAAGAAGGAGAATAAATTCGAGTGGACCTCAGCACAAGATGAAGCTNTGAGCGCCTCAGAGGGAATGGACTAACCCTCCAACCAGACAAATGCAAGTTCTTCATGATAGAAGTTGCATACTTGGGACACATCATTGACGAAGAAGGGATCCACCCTGATCCAGCTAAGATCAAAGCACTGGTCGACATGCCCATACCTAGAAATCAACAAGGAATCCGACGGTTCTTGGGGTTTACCAATTACTACCGAAGGTTCGTTAAAGATTACGCAGATACAGCAGAACCTCTCAACCAACTTCTGAAGAAGGAGAATAAATTCGAGTGGACCTCAGCACAAGATGAAGCTTTCCAATTGCTCAAGAATGCAATCACCGAAGATTCTCTACTCTACCATCCTGACATGAACGAACCGTTCATCGTACACGTATCCAGCACCGAAGGAGGATTGGGTGCTATATTGAGCCAGAAGGACGAAGAAGGAGATGAGCACCCCATTCTGTATGCCTCGAGAACACTGAAAGGAGCAGAATACGGCTACACACCAGCAGAGCGAGACTGTCTGGCTGTCATCTATGCATTAGGACAATTCAAACCATATATCTACGGGGTGTTTTTCACTATCG
>NW_021682794.1:0-2030 GCF_001412515.2 Diachasma alloeum | reverse complement strand
CTCTAAATACGTAACTCTCTTGGATTTCCCAAACTGAATAATGTCCAAATTTTGGGCAGTTTTTCGTGTACACCTACGCCAAATGAGCTGGAAAAGCGAATGTAAGCATCTCCAAATTAATATCTTCGCTAGACTTCCCAAACAGGAACCATTCANGGAAACCTTCGAAAAATCGTCTGGGACAGCCAATGGAAGTATCACTAAATCCGTATCTTTCTTGAATTTCCCAAACTGAATACTCTCCGAAATTTGTGCAGTTTTTCGTGTAGACCTACGCAAAATCTGCTGGGAAACCGAATGGCACCATCTCCAAAATAATATCTCCGCTAGATTTTCCAAACAGGAACCGGGCTAGGAAATCCAATGGAATCATCTCAAAATGTATATGTCCGCTATATTTTCCAAACAGGAACCATTTAAAGATTTGTGCTGCTTTCGGCGTAAACCTACGAAAAATGGGCTGGGAAAGCGGATGGAATCATCTCTAAATCCTTATCTCTCTTGGATTTCCCAAACGGAATACATTCGGAAATTGGTGCAGCTTTTGGTGTTGAGCTACGCAAAATGAGCTGGGAAAGCGAATGTAAGCATCTCCAAATTGATACCTCCTCTAGATTTCCCAAAGCCGAACCATTCAGAAAATTGACCCTTTTCTGTGTAAACCTACGAAAAATGGGCTTGGATACGGAATGGAATCATCTCGAATTAGTATCTCTCTTGGATTTCCCAAAATGAATACATTCGGGAATTGGTGCATTTGTTTATGTAGACCTACGCACAATGGGCTGAGAAGACGAATGGCATGATCACCAAATTAATATCTCCGCTAGATTTCCCAAAGCGGAACCATTCAGAAAATTGTGCTGCTTACGGTGTAAACCGATGAAAAATGGGCTTGGAAAAGGAATGGAAGCATCTCTGAATTAGTATCTCTCTTGGATTTCTCAAACTGAATTCATTCGGAAATTGCTGCATTTGTTTATCTAGACCTACGCAAAATGGGCTGAGGAAGCGAATGGAAGAATCTCTGAATTCATATCTCCGCTAGATTTCCCAAACAGGAACCATTTAGAAAATTGTGCCACTTTCGGTGTAAACCTACGAGCAATGGGATGGGAAAGTGAATGGAATCATCTCTAAATACGTAACTCTCTTGGATTTCCCAAACTGAATAATGTCCAAAATTTGGGCAGTTTTTCGTGTAGACCTACGCAAAATCTGCTGGGAAACCGAATGGCACCATCTCCAAAATTATATCTCCGCTAGATTTTCCAAACAGGAACCGGGCTAGGAAATCCAATGGAATCATCTCCAAATGTATATGTAAATGTATATCTCCGCTAGATTTCCCAAACAGGAACCATTCAGTTTTCTGAAATTTTGAAAATTTTGTGCTGCTTTCTCTGTAAACCTACGAAAAATGGCCTGAGGAATAGAATAAATTCGAAATTGACACCTCTCTTAGATTTCCCAAACCGATTACCTTCAGAAGTTTGCACTTTTCGTATAGAGCTACGCACAATGGGCCGGGAAAGCGAACGGAAGCATCACTAAATCCGTATCTGTCTTGGATTTCCCAAACTAAATACACTCGGAAATTTGTGCAGTTTTTGTGTAGACCTACGCAAAATGATCTGGGAAAGTGAATGTAAGAATCTCCAAATTGATATCTCCTCTAGATTTCCCAAAGCGGAACCTTTCAGAAAATTGTCCCTTTTCTGTGTAAACCTCCGAAAAATGGGCTTGGAAACGGAATGAAATCATCTCTGAATAGTGTCTATCTTGGATTTCCCAAACTGAATAAATTCAGAAATTGGTGCATTTGTTTACGTAGACCTACGCAAAATGGGCGGAGGAAGCGAATGGAACCATCTCCGAATTAATATCTCCGCTAGATTTCCCAAACCGGAAACATTCAGAAAATTGTGTTGCTTTTGGTGTAAACCTGCGCAAACCGGGTTGGGAAAGCGTATGGCGTCCAAATCCAAAATGCATCTCCAAATGCATATCTCCGCTATATTTTCCAAACA
>NW_021682793.1:0-9859 GCF_001412515.2 Diachasma alloeum | reverse complement strand
TTCTTCGTTATTGTTAAATTAGCCAACCCTCGTCCGATATTTTTTTTTTTTCCTTTTCTCATTTTGTTCCATTTTTGAGGTTACTTACTTATTTTGATTTAATAGGTTTTCTTTTTGGGTCTCTCTGCGTGCATCGCGTGATATTAATTACGGTGTGATATTATTTTGATATTATGGAATTGTTATTACTAATTTTGATGGATAGATAGATATTTTTCTGTCTCTCTCCCTCAATCTCAGAGCGGATCATGGTTGCTTTTCTTTGAAAATTATCACGATTATTACTCTTTTGTTGAATTTGTGAGACAATATAAACTCGTACATTTCAGCATTAAATTTTGGCCTTACGTGTCTTTTTTTTTTTTGGATAAGAACCCAGTGACCCGTTCTCCACCTGAACCTACCCTCTCTCCACAACCGACACCCTGAGCAGCNTCTGAGCAGCGCAAGCACCCTGTCACCTTTCCCTTGGCTCCTTAGGTTTATGTTTTGTTGTGTTCGAATTTTTGGTTTCGTCGTACCTTTTTGCTTCGGCCTAATTTCGGTTTGTTGTTTCCGTCGAGACAAAGAACAACTGGCGCCCCTAATCATCGAGTTTCAGTTTTCTGACAGTGCCAAGGGAAAAGGGCGAGTTAACGTCCATTTTTATCCCCAGTAAAAATTGGCCACGTTACAGTGGCGCCCAACGTGGGGCTCGGGTTCATTGGGCGCATAAATTCCATTAGTTCTGTTTAGTTATAAGCCCCAAATTAATAAGTTTCATTAGCCTATTTCGGAGAGTGAGAGACAAATAAAAATTTTTTTTTTGCGTTTAACGCCGACCGAATCCTTCAAATCTTGCGTTATGATTTACCGACCTAAAGATCTGTATTCGGAAGACTTATTGCGAGATGTTGAGTCGGAGCTAATCCCCAGTTTTCTCCGGCGAAACCCTCAAATAAGTTTTTTGAGGCATTTCGAGACTACGAAACTAATTAGATTTCTGTTGCGTTTGACGCCGAAGTTTCGAATTTTGCGTTGCAAATTATTTTCCCTGAAAATCGTATATTATAAAAATATTCATTTTGCTTGGATTGACTCGGAGTTAATCCCCAGTTCTCTCCAATGAGATTTTCGGATGACGTCATCCCTGCCGAAACGGCGTCAACACCTTTTGTTCTGCCGTACGGCCGCGATTCCTTGAGGGATTAACGTTCTTGCCTTGGACGTGTCTTCGATTCTTGCGTATTTTTGGAATTCAAGCAACTTATAACACCCGAATAAACTCATCTTTGAGGAAAATTTAAAATCGAGAGAATATTCTAAAATATTCTCAACTCATTTTTGACGTAGACACTCGAGTGGCGCCGAGCCAAACCGCGCCTTAGCGCGTGGTGGGGATACCCATGCCCTAGCTAGAGCACAGTCGAAGCCACCTTCGCATCGACGGGAGGCCGAGAGCTCACTTCCATTCGGACAGTTAGGCTGCACGGTCACTTCCACCTCTCGCTCCGCGATTCCGAGCTCAACATTTAACTCAACTTACTCCCCCCTTCGTCGCGTTATTCTTGATACTTCAACGATTCGTTTTTCGACCGTTAGTTTCTTTTGTATTCCTTTTTTTTGCGTCGATTTTTGCGCAAGGCGCGCTTGAAAATTCTTGCAACCTACTGCCCTAAGCAGTTGTTCTCGGACAATGGACAACCCCCGGGGGCCCCCCGACAATTCCAACGGTACCAAATCTGGTCAAGAAAATGCGGATGCAACCGCTCCAATTGCGAATGCAGAAGCTAAGGCTGATGCCACATTTGCGGTTCCTCCCACCGACAATCCTGGCGGAAGTTTGCCCGGCATTTGCGTTACTCCTGCTGACGCCAGCGGAGTCGCCTCTACCAGTGCCCACACGAGGCCCTTCACTTTAACCATTCCGGTTGGGTTGAATATTGAGAGCAGACCGGTATCTAGCACCCGTTTCTTACCCGGAGATATTGACGCTTTTACTACGCCCGCGGTACCCAAACGAGGCCGAGGTAGGCCGAAAAAGAACCCTCTAGCCGAAGACTCTGACGCTAGCAGCGCCGCTTCCGAGGTGGAACCCCGCCGACCGGGGAGGACCCCAACCAACACCAATGCTAATCAGCCAAACCCCAGTGGGCCTCAGAATCTAACTCCGGATCCTAGAAATGCCCCACAAAATGCATTCCCTCCGAATGCTCAAGGTTTTGCATTTCCTCAAAGTGCCCCACCCACTGCATTCCCTCCGAATGCTCCAGGTTTTGCATTTCCTCAAAATGCTCAACAAAGTGCATGCCCTCCGAACGTTCCGGGCTTCGCTTTTTCCAGTACTGCCCCAGCGGCCTCATTCATACCACCGAATCCAAATAATGCTACCGGAGCCACCGCAAGGCCCCAACGCCGACGAATTCCGGTCGATCCAGGATTTGACTCATCAGATAATGACGATCCCTTTCCCTATCGGGATTCTAATCGCCCGATTACACCCATTGCGTTATTGAATATCATGAAGAAGTGGGATATCCAATTTTCGGGATATCCTAACGAAGACGTGGAACTACTCTTAACGCGAGTCGATGAAGGATTGTCCTTCTTGAATATTAGAGAACAAGACTTAATCAGTGCACTCCCGTTCGTGCTTGGCGGTCCTGCTCTCACGTGGTACCGTGGACACATCCACGAATTTCCTACGTGAACTCATGCTCGTGAAGCCTTTCGAGGTCACTTTGCGGACCCCGACTACCAGATGGCCCTTCGCGACGAGGTCAGCCGACGCACTCAAGCCGAGGACGAATCTGCGAGGAATTATTTCGCTTGCTTACGAGGCTACTTTGCTCGTCTCAAACCTGCCATGAATGATTGGAAGCAAGTGAAACTAACCCACCGCAACATGTTGCCCATGTATGGTATGACCTTTCAGTTGAGAGAAGGGTTAACGTTGGATGAACTAGAGATGGGGGTATTGCGGATAGAGAGAATTTATCAAGGGAGTCTCGACCGTCGCCCTCCGCCAAGACCAGAAGACTCGGTATGCCCTAGCTTGGCCTACCGTGCACCTCGTGCTCCTGCTCGTTCACCCTTCAGAGGAGCCAATCGCACTACGGCGAGGGCAGTACAATTTGAAGACGATTATGATGCTGAATATCCTCAGCCAAACCAAGAGCTCGAAGAACACCTGGATGAATTGGGACTCGATGCGGCGGCCGCTGCCCCTAGGATAGCTTACAAACCTAGAAACCCTACATTACCTCCACGTGTTACTGCTCAAAATCCAGCTGCTCCACTTGCGTGGCAGAGTGCCCTCAGACCTAGATCTTCACGCTCTCGTGACCGTGCCCTCGGGCCATCTCAAAATCCAACCACTAGAGCCCCTCCAAGAGTCCCAACCTCCCCTGCGGGTCGTGTTGCCACCGCCCCTGCAGGACCAGTCCCTGCCATTCCAGCTCAACAATTTCCGACCGACATTCAGTGCTGGAACTGCAATGAGAAGGGACACCCCCACCGGTATTGCCCGCATCCTAAGAGAATGTTCTGTTATCGCTGCCGAAACTCCGGTTTCACTTCAAGGACTTGCCCCAACTGCAGTAGGGGAAACGAGAAGTGAGGCGAGCCGACCCGGCGAACTCGTCTCCTGAAGATTCCCTTTCCGATCCGGGACCCTCAACATGCAACCCTGTTGCCTCCCCCCCAATTGACCTTTCTCGGGTGGAATCTGATCCTCTGCAATTGATTGCCCCCGAAGTTCCTGCAGAATTGCCATTGTTGCTCAATAGTTCCGCGGAACGAAGACCCCTTGCTTTTCACGTAGATATCACCATTGGTGGTTATCGCGTAAGAGCCTTGATTGACTCTGGTGCGACGAGTAGTTTCGCTGGTGCTGCCGGATTAAAATTATTCCAGAAAGCACAGATCATCCCCTACGAAGTGCCGGAGAAGCGCGTGATCCTCGCTGGTAGCCAAATAGAAAGAATTCGACCCATGTCGACATGTCCTGCCGAACTTGCGGGCCGGACTACGCTATTAGACGTGCTATTACTGCCCACCCTATCTGAAGATTTTATCCTAGGGATGGATTTCCTAGTGGGAGCCAGAATAGTGATCGACTTCTTCGATCAGTCCTGGCATTATCGAGAAACGCCTGGAGAGCAGCATAAATTCACACCTTCGCATTCTGCCACTAGTATCATTGTCTGTAATGGTTTGCGTACCCTGGAGAAAAGTCAAGAATTAAGATTAGACGAATTTTTGGAAAAAAACCTCCCAAAGGGTTCCGATAAACCTGGGATCACCACACTTACGTCTCATCATATTGACGTCGGGGATAATGCCCCTATCAAGCAAAAGCCCTATCCTGTGAGTCCCGCGATTCGTGGGATCATGTGGAAAGAGGTGGATGAGATGTTGGCGAACGACATCATCGTGCCTTCCAAGAGTAACTGGTCCAGCCCCATTGTTATGGTTCGTAAACCCAATGGTAAATATAGGTTTTGCATCGACTTCCGCCGTGTCAATGCGGTCACGAAGAAAGATGCCTATCCAATCCCGAATATGACGGGTATATTGGACGAATTGTGCCATGCGCACTACATTACTACTCTCGATTTGAGTCAAGCATACTTTCAGATCCCGTTAGACCCTGAAAGTCAAGAAATCACTGCGTTTATCGCCCCTGGAAGAGGTCTATTCCACTTCCAGCGTATGCCTTACGGCCTCACGAATGCGCCTGCTACATTTCAGCGCCTCTTAGATCGCCTTTTGGGTCAAGGATTATACCCCAATGTTTTCGTCTACCTAGACGACATTATTATCGTATCACGCACTTTTGAGGAACATCTAACCTACCTCAAAGAGGTCCTTGATAAAATCACCTCAGCTGGTCTGACGATCAATAAAGAAAAGAGCCATTTCTGCCGATCTCAAGTCAAGTATCTCGGTTTTATAGTCAACAGTGCGGGATTGCAAGTGGACCCGGAGAAAATCGAACCGGTCCTCAATTACCCAGCCCCCAAAAATATTAAGCAATTGCGTAGGTTACTAGGTATGGCATCATGGTATCGCCGATTCATACCCCAATTTGCGACGATCGCCGAACCCCTCACTCGACTCACCCGGAAACAACAACCCTGGATGTGGATGGAGGAACAAAACCATGCTTTTGCAGCCTTGAAGGAATGTTTGACCACGTCGCCGACTCTCGCGTGCCCAAACTTTGAGCTTCCCTTTACACTGCAAACCGATGCCAGTACGGTGGGGTTAGGTGCCGTACTCACCCAGGTAATTGACGGCGAAGAACGAGTAATTGCGTATGCGAGTCGCGCGTTAACGGCCGCCGAAAAGAAATATACGGTTACTGAATTAGAATGTTTAGCCGTCCTATGGTCGATGAATAAGTTCCGTTGCTACCTCGAGGGATATTCATTTACAGTGATCACCGACCACAGTAGCCTTCGCTGGTTGCATAATTTAAAAAATCCAACCGGTCGACTTGCCCGTTGGGGCCTCAGTATGATGGAGTACGACTTCAAAATTGTGCACCGAAGAGGTGCTTTGCATCACGTACCCGATGCCTTATCTCGTGCCCCCGAAGAAGAGAGCGCCGACTGCGAGACAATTGAGCGCCTTCGCGTAAGCGACGATAAATGGTATAATAAGAAATTCCGCCACGTGAAGAGAGTGCCTGAATTTTTCCCCGATTGGAAAATTGCGAATGGACAATTATATAACCATCGTCCCTCTGAATTCATCTCGGTAGAGATGGAAGATTTAGATGCGTGGAAGCTGGTGCTCCCCAAGGAACTCAGGTCCAGAGCCATTGCCCAATGCCATGAATTGCCACAAGCCGGCCACCTAGGTGTCGATAAGACCTATCGTCGATTGAGTCAATCCTATTACTGGCCTAGTATGTTGCGTGACGTCATAAGTTTTGTGAATCACTGCGAATCGTGCCAATTATGCAGAGTTGAAAATGCCTTACCTAGAGGGTTCATGGGGAACCGAGCGATCGAAGAACCTTGGGCAACTGTTGCCGCAGATATTATGGGCCCAATGACTGCCAGCAAATCTGGCCATTGTTACATCCTCGTTCTGCAAGATCTGTTTACAAAGTGGATAGAAGTCATTCCATTGCAAAGAGCCACTGGCAGAGTTATTCGCGAACATATCGAGAACGTCGTTGTTTCTCGTTGGGGAACTCCTCGCATTCTATTCACAGATAACGGGACGGAGTTTGTCAATAAAGAGATTCGTGTCTTAGCCGCCTTGACTGGTATGCGACACCAAACGTCGCCCCCCTATCACCCTCAAGCAAACCCCGTCGAACGGGTTAATCGTGTTTTAAAAATGATGCTTAGAGCCTTTGTCGATAGCAACCATCGGACGTGGGATTTACATCTCCACGAATTTCATTTTGCGTTCAATACTGCGCTCCATAGCGCCTTGCAATGCATCCCTGCATTTGCCAACTTCGGCCGGGAGCCGTTATCGGCGGTTTCTCTCCGTCGAGACATTGAGGGTGAAATCGAGATCGAACCAAGATCACCGGAAGAGTGGTTAGAACGTATGAAACGGCTGGAGGTACTCCGTAAGACCTTGCATCACGCGTTGACGGAGGCTCAAACCCGTCAAGCTCACTATTATAATTTGCGCCGTCGTGATCATGAGTTTAACCAGGGAGATCTCGTCGTGCGCCGGTCACATCCACTCTCTAATGCCGCTAAGCACTTCTCTGCGGCCCTTGTGCCACCATACGAAGGCCCTTACGTCGTTTTCAAGAAACTCTCGAAAACCCGTTATCAAGTAGCAGACTTCTCAGGTAAAAATCAAGGTGAAGTATCAGTGCAAGATCTCAAGCCATATTTGCCGCCCTTAGATAATGCAGACGCTTGAATAATCGGTAGTACTGATATAAAAAGCCTGAGATGAGACACTGTAGTTGCATGAGTTGCCTTATATTACATTTTTTTTGCCTCTTATCACGATATAAGTGAATCTCTCCGCTTGCATCCTCCTTTATAGATAACTTGGAAGAGAAAAAGACGAAGGAGTCCGAGAAGGACACACCCGAGGAGGAGATGGAGGCCGACCCTGCGACACATGACGCCAACATTGGAGGGACGACATTCTCTCGCGTTGCGGACAAGGACGCCAATCCAGAGGAGAGTCAGGGGACCCCGACACTTGCGCCTTCGGACGCCCCCACAGGGGAAAAGCCTTCAACGGAGGCTAAGGCCCTCAAACCTGCTTCGCTAGTAGCTACCGAACGGATAACACCTGCGACCCAGGACGCCACCACCCAGACTGAGACCATCGTTGTCCCAGGTCAGATGAAATGGGCACCATTGTCGTCCAATGGTAAGGAGATGTGGGCCATCGCCGCCACTGACCCCGCCTTCATGCAATTCCTTCGCGTTTTCGCGACCTCGCTGCTGAACCAGAAGCCACCCGACACCCTCACGGAGACGCCACCTTTCCCACCCTTGGAAGAGGTTTCATGGGAGAAAGACCTAAAACGAGACTGGTACGAAATCTGCGTGGCCGAGGAAGCTATCCAGGTAACCATCCAGAAACCCTCAGTGACCCAAGAACCATCTGCACCAGTTGCCATCTCCACCACCGCGACAGACACCGCTGTCTCAGACCCAACGATCCCAACATTCTCCATCAACGATGCCATCGCGGCCACCCCAACTCCACCTCCTACACCCCTCACCCCAGTTTCCACCCCCGATGTCACGGGCGAGAAGTTCACCTTCTCCAACCCTCCCGAAAACCCTACAGAGGCAACTGCCAAAAGGGTCAAACCCCTTCCCACTCCAACCGAGGGAGAAACTCCAACACCAGCTAGTTCTGCGAATATCGCCACTACAACCCGTCCTTTCCCTGAATTCCCCCCACTAACCCCAGGAAAGGATATCTCTCACCCTTGCGAATTCTTCGCCAACCATCCCGACATTTTGGAGATCGAGGCTTCGGAAGATGAACAATTGGAAGCCGCTGCTCGAGACCTAGGGTCCAAAACCTTAACCCTAATGCCAACATCAAGGACCCGGGAGCCGAATCCACCCAAGCAGGAGGAGCCGATGACGCCAACAACTACACCAATGCTCCCAGAGCCAAAAGAATCACCAGGGTCCCCATAGGCCAAGGAATCACCACTGCCTTTAGAGCCAAAGGGACCACCAGTGCCCTAGAAGCCCCATGCTCAGGACCCCTCCCCACGGGAAGTCGGGAAGTCAGCCTCCCAGTAGGGATCCCAGCCCTTTGGCTAATCATCCAGCTCTCCAAGGACGACCAGGAGAGCCTCTCCCTCCAATCATTCCTGACATTAGGCTGGAGAGACCCCCTAGAAGGTCATCATATCGAGGGGTTAGGTGCCATCAGTGCCACGGGTACGGCCACGGATACCCAGAATGTCCCAGTGTCGTCAGACACGATTATTGTGTCGTGTGTGGAAAATGGCATTGTAATCTATTTTCCTGCGAACTGGACGATCAGCGCCACCAAAAAGCAAAAGAGGCTATGAAGTGGAACCTCCCTCATCAGCCTCAGCAGCCCAACCCCAAGACTGCACTACGTGCCACTAATCTCTCCAGATATCAATCCACAGAAGCCATGCCAGAGACCCAACCCCTTACCAATAGGCCTATTCCCTCTAGGACTCTTAGTACTCCTGCCATCAGGCCCAATCCTTCCCCCACACCCAGTCAAGTCACCCCTACCAACAGAGGAGCCAACCACAGAGTGCCAGTCACGGTATATCCCCCATCCCAGCCTCCAACCCAGTCTCAACGCCTACACAGCAGAGAGGAGGTACCCACCCAGGCCAGATTGGGACCCACCAGGGGTCAAACGTATGCGGAATCAGCCGCCAAGCGTCCAAGGACCTCCCCTACTCACCATGCTCTGCAAGCCAACTCAGCTGACCCCAAGAATGCTTCGAAAGCCCACCAGACACCAGTGAACCCTGCCAAGGCTCAGCCCTCAACCTCGGGACAGGTACCTTGGCCTTCACTGCCTGCTGCTTCAGCCAACACTGTCTCTCAGGCCAACCCCTCGACCTCGTCGAAAACCACTACCCCCCTAATGCCACCAGGGCGTATAATGCTGTCTAGCCACCCCATTACTGCCACAAGCTTGGAAACCAAGACGGCAGAACAGTGGCTGGAAGAACTCGCAGCCATGGACCCCATGGCCATCGCTAGGTTCCTCAACAAACAGGTTACCGCGAAACCGAATAAAGGCGCTGAATAAAGGCGGCGGCCTCGAGGGAATTGCTGTAGAAGCCACTTGCGACTATTCGCCTCCAAAACCGAAAAAAAAAACATTGCGGATACCACCGCTCAAAGTCGTCGGTTACGATAGACCAAACATTGCGGANCACATCTGTTTTGAGCTTATTACTGCCTGCTGAGTCTAGTATTGAAAACGCATAAATGGGAATTTTTGTTGCATTTTTGCCATGACGAATAGCGTACTAATCCATTTTTTTGGCTGTGCTTTATGTACCTGATGCCCAAAGGCTATAATTAATAAATAATCTTACGTCTATGCAATACGTTTATTAGGTTGCCCGACTCTCTATTCATAGAGCATGAGACTTTATTTCAGGTCGCGGGTTCGAGTGAGGCTGATCAGAGAAGAGCACTATTGCTACAGTGCTGANACTCTCTATTCATAGAGCATGAGACTTTATTTCAGGTCGCGGGTTCGAGTGAGGCTGATCAGAGAAGAGCACTATTGCTACAGTGCTGAAGGGAGGAAGCCACCACCCACGGAAAACAACCCTTGACCGATGCGGAAACGGATTTGGAACCGGCGAAGATGGGGGGTGTAAGGGATTCTGGGGAAATCCCTTCGCTCGCCGCGG
>NW_021682792.1:169-1713 GCF_001412515.2 Diachasma alloeum | reverse complement strand
TGAATTTACTCTCGTCCTGGAGGGTTTTTCACCCTCTCAGTAGGCTTTCACCTCCCGATTATTTCGACTCGGGAGTGTTTTCAGAATTAGATGCGAATCAGCCGGGACTCCTCAGAGCCTGGGACGCCGAGAGGCTGATCCGACCAAAGTGGAACACTGTTACCCACTTCACGACCACCCACGCTCTCGGCCACCAGTTACCGCTTTGGTCATCGCACGTCACCGTCTCCGGGTACTCGAATGTTGGCACATGGTCGGGTCGACAGGAGGACGATCTCTACTCCAGACCCACGGGCCCATGCGCACGACATTTGTTTCGCCGAGCCGGATAACGCCGAAAACAACAAAGTCGTCACTAAGAGTTCCGAAATAACTCTTTTTTCCGTTTGTGGGGGATGCAGGAGCATCCCCCTACGCTCGCTACCATCAGNTCCCCCTACGCTCGCTACCATCAGCTATGCACCTGGCTGTGCTGAGCTATTCGCCCACCATTCCCGTGGCCATCTTTCAAGCCAACACCACAGTATATATCGGAGAAATCCTTTCGACTTCCCCGCTCGAGCGTCCGCGTTCGACTAACTCAGAATCTTACTAGGGCCTTCTCCCCCTAGTCTGGATATCTCAGCGACGATAGGTCATTCCGTTACCCTATCCCCACCAATCAACCCGACGGGATCCCGGGGGCACCAGTCCTCTCACCTGGCCGTTGGTCCCTAGTCTACTCTGACATAGCCTATGGAATCGCCCAGTTGGACAGCCTGTACGTCGGCCCCTTTTCCCCTAGCACATGCTGGGCGAATTCCAAAATAGCGATAGTCTAGTAACGTCCTCCAGACCTCCAGGGGTCGCGGTTTCACCCATAACCGCTATGCCTTAGGTCTTTCATCGGTTTGTCGCTCAGTTCATCTAGTCGTGGCTTTCTTCAGCCGCCTCTAGATGACGCTTCATGTCTCAGTTTTAGAGTTCATGTATCTTTTTAAGGGGATTTCAACCCATAACGAGAAAATCTCGTTACAAATTTGTGTCACTCATTGTATATTAAATGCTCAACACGTTGGCCCAAATTTTATCCCTTAGTCGCAGTTAGGGTCGGAGGAATGCATTTTTGAATTGAAAAAAAAAAATTTTTTTGAATCTCCGCACTTTGGAGAATTCATTTGAAAACAAATTTTTTTTTCAATGTCTTCGCTCTTTCAAAAATTCACTTCTCCCTCCCTAACAGGCGCTCAGGGATGAAATTTGTGTCCCTTATTGTGTATTAAATGCTCAACACGTTGGCCCAAATTTTATCCCTTAGTCGCAGTTAGGGTCGGAGGAATGCATTTTTGAATTGAAAAAAAAAATTTTTTTGCAATCTCCGCACTTTGGAGAATTGATTTGAAAAAAAAAATTTTTTTCAATCTCTTCGCTCTTTCAAAAATTTACTCCTTCCTTCCTAACAGGCGCTAAGGGATGAAATTTGTGTCACTCATTGTGTATTAAATGCTCTACACGTTGGCACAAATTTCATCCCTTAGTCGCAATTAGGGTGGGAGGAATGAATT
>NW_021682792.1:0-157 GCF_001412515.2 Diachasma alloeum | reverse complement strand
AATGCTCAATACGTTGGCACAAATTTCATCCCTTAGTCGCACTTAGAGTCGGAGGAATGAATTTTTGAATTGAAAAAAAAATTTTTTTTTTCAATCCCCGCACTTTGAGGAATTCATTTGAAAAAAATTTTTTTTTCAATCTCTTCGCTCTTTCAAA
>NW_021682791.1:0-1198 GCF_001412515.2 Diachasma alloeum | reverse complement strand
GCCAGTGCAATTACCAGCCGAGCCGAAGGCGAGGTTAGTAAGCACGCGGTTGAGGGTCCTGCTGAGGGTCCTTTATTTTACTTCCCGTGGTTAGAACGCGATTTTCCGTCTCGGCCTAGGCGCAAAGTCAGAGTTCTGGAATGTAACTTTGCCCCCGCCGGGACGGAATAGTACATTACATGCCCGAGCCTTGCAAAACAGATCTGTAGTGAAGTGGTAACACGAGGTAACTGCATTTTTTTCGAAATTTGTTTTATTGCACCAATCACATTGTAATATTGATCTGCAAGTGTTGACGGAAGGGTTTGGTCTAAAAATAATATTTTATGGGGTTACATGAAAAATAAAAAAAGAGATATGTACGAGTTTCAATTTTCTATCAATGCAATTAGAGGTGAGTTGACATAACTCCCATCATTGGGAGGACCTAGAGGAGGTAACTTCACTTATCTCCATATGTATTGATAGAGACTCAATTCCTTATTCCAAGTGTTATTTTGAAAAATAGGATGGGGGCAAAACGGGCCTGGGGGACACAAACGACAAAGGAAGCAAAATGGCCCATCTGAAAAATAAATCTCACAAGGGTCACTAGAGGGAGGGTCAACCGTCACGAGGGTGACTAGGGGGAGGGTCAAACGTCATGGGAGTGATTAGAGGGAACGTCAAACGTCACGAGGGTCACTAGGGGGAGAGTCAAACATCACGACGGTCACTAAGGGGAGGGTCAAACCTCACGAGGGTCACGAGGGTCAAACGTCACGAGGGTCACTAGAGGGAGGGTCAAACGTCATAAGGGTCATTAGTGGGAGAGTCAAACCCTCTCCCTAGTGACCCTCGTGACGTTTGACCCTCCATCTAGTGACCGCCGTGACCTTTGACCCTCGTGACCCTCGTGAGGTTTGACCCTCTCCTTAGTAACCCTCGTGACGCTTGACCCTCCCATTAGTGACCCTCGTAACGCTTGACCCTCCTCTTAGTGACCCTCGTAACGTTTGACCCTTAGTGAAATTTACATACTTCATGTGCTAAGTCAACATATCTCTTTTTTTTAGTGACCCTCGTGACGTTTGACTCTCCCTCTAATGACCCTTGTGACGTTTGACCCTCCCTCTATTGACCCTCGTGACGTTTGACTCTTCACCTCGCGACCCTCGTGACGTTTGACGTTCCATGTAATCACCCTCGTGACGTTTGA
>NW_021682790.1:0-1697 GCF_001412515.2 Diachasma alloeum | reverse complement strand
CAGGACCACATCAACAGTAACAACCAGTTCAAATGCAACACCAATTGTTCTAACAACAAAAAACTACAAGACCCCAAGGCGTTATTAGTCTACGACCGTTAATGCCCCAGATAATGCACATGAAACTTAATTGCCCATCAAGCTCACCTCTAGCAGAGCGCAATCGCCCAGGATATGCTGCCTCCAGTTCGAGTTGAAAAAGGAATTCTCGATGATGTACTGTTCGGTAGTACAGTATATAGAACAGAAGTCGGATAACAAAGATTTTCTTACTGTTAAAGAAGAGATTGACGATAGAAACGACCTCAAACGGCTGAAGAGGTGACAGTATCGGTAGAAACGGAGACAGAGAGAGAGGGAAACGATGCGTCTCCTTAGTCACAGAAGAAGAGGTCATAAGAAGTTCTACGATTGAACTACAGGGTGCCTCTCATCTTTGGATCTCGGAACTTGTGAAGAATAGGACATCGAAAAAAAATACAGCCCTAGGACTGGTCAGTACAGTGGAGGCGCTAAACTCCTAGGAGTCTTTGAACACCACCATATTTAGACTTTCAGAGAACAGAAACCGTTGACTCCATGGTGAAAAAAGTGATTCCTGTGAATTTTCGTCTTCAACACTGCATATTTACATGCCTTGGTTCCATCAGGTCACTTCCCAGGACGCGACAACTTAGTTTTTGGATATATCCAGGCTTGAACCTCAATATACCCCCCGACAACAAGCTGATGAAAGAGACTCGACCGAGGATTACCACAGATGATCACAATGCTAGCGGCGCTGCCTAATATTGTCTCCAAATCCTCATGGCAGTCCAGACCAATAGTCGCTACTTGTTTTCATAATGACAACCGATTCAAGGCTAACCGAAGCTCAAAAAAGATTGGAAATTTCAATTTGGAGGAATACAAAACTTCCACTCAGAGGCAAAATGAGGATGAATAAATGAGGTTCAGAATAAATAGGGGTCAAAAAATGAGGATCAGGACAAATGAGGGTAAAAAAAATGAGGGTCAAAAAATAAGAGGTCCTTTGCGGCTCCATGAGTCGACTTCCTCTTCTGCCCACGTCGTATGCACCCCAGGAGCTGTACTTCATTTACCGGCTCTCCTGGTGACCAAAGAAACCATGGAAAACCTTGATCGACGTAGACGTCCATCGACCGGGCCTCATTGGAGAATGTTCCCCACATTCAATCTCGATTATTCCCGGTATCCAGACTCCCGTTCAACTGTTTCCAAGCCATAAAAAAATCCCAGTCACTCAAGACCAGACGCGAACCCGCGTCCTTCGCGGTTCCAACTTCCGGCCAAGCGACTTGGACCATGCAGTCACTGTCGTCGGTTATTTTCTGCATTATTATATAATTTAAATTTTATTGATAAAGTAACAACAGTCGATAAGAAAGAATACGATTATCATAAAATTATAAATGTCAATCAAATGCCAAAAATTCAATATGTCAATCAAATAGACCAAATGAAATCGATTAGAAGGAGGTGGGGGAGGGGGGGGGGGGCATCAATAAAATATGGGAAAGTGGTATACATAGTCTGAAAAACATGTCGAAAGCTCAGTCTCTGGCAGAATGTTACGTTGGTCAAATATCAACAGAAATTGGTTTAACAATACTATATTGTAATAGTAGATCTTATTTGAAATAACAATCACTCTTATGTGAATCAAATAAACTTTT
>NW_021682789.1:0-1638 GCF_001412515.2 Diachasma alloeum | reverse complement strand
ATTTGGTAAATATAGTTAAACTTTGAACAATATAACGAGATAATCCTTTCTAATATTGCCAAAATTTAATATTATTGCCTGTCCCTGTTCGCTTTGCTTTTTAATAAGCTTGAGATTCTTGATAGGTTGAGCGGAGAAGAAAATCCATGATTCTACACTGAGGAAAATTCTCTGAAAAATTCATGTGCTGGCACCATAAATGAATCACAACTTGCACACTCGGACAAATTATTGAGGGCACTATAATTCTTTAATCGAAAAACCTCTGGCGAATTCTCTAGGCAATTCTATGGGATTTCTAATGAATTTTCTATTAGTTTCTGGCCGATTCTATTGAATTGTTCCATAGAAAAAGTCAATAGAATTCGATTTTTCTATACAACTTATCCATTTGACATATTTTCTATAGAATTTGCACGGCTGTAATTTGCTAAGTTTTTTCTATTCTATTATTGTTTTCTTCTCATCAAGAAAATCAAACAAAAAACTTTCAAAGTCTGTACTTGATGCTTTTAGAAGGCTTAGGGATATACTTTGGCGATTTTTCCCCAGTGAAATGCTTTTTTATTTTTGCAGTGGAACATCAGAGCTTTCATTTGACTCCCATTTGACCCTAAATTTCCAGACATTTTGGAATGATTTTATTATTTAAATTTCGCAGGTCTGAATTTGAATCTCGACACTCAACCATTAAAAAACATTTAAAAATCTGTAAAAAATTAGGAAGTTTACATTTGGAAAAAGATTAATGAATTAATAAAAAATTGTAATTCTTTAAAATTATGGGCATTTTCTATAAATAATTGATAAAGAATCAATTTTCTATAATAAAAATCATTTGTTCGGAAATCGATTTCATACCTAAAAAAATAAGATTTCCGAAAGTTTAAATAATTTTCATTATTTATTTATATACAACGAATGTTAAAGAATTATTATATTTTATAATATTTATATTTTACTGAAAAAAATTTCGAGTGTTGTTAAATGCCAACCCCGAACTGTTGAGTTCAATCCCAACGATTAATTTGTAATTCTGAAAACATCTCCCGGCATAAAGAAAATGCATGTCGTAGTAGAATGAACTCCAATGTAGAATGTACGTGGGCAAGAGATAATGGAGAAAAAAAAATTACCATTTCATGGTTTTTTCATAAATCTTACCCACTCGGGATTCGTCCTCGTCGCTGGACGCAGCATCCAGGTATCCCCGCTTCGAATCCCCCACAAACTCATCTTCTACTTTATCTTTCTGTCTTTGCATTTTATTGATGCTTGAGTAAACGCCCTCCTTGTTCAGTGGTCCTTTTCCGTTGAAGGAATTTTTATGTTCCTCTCTGTTTGCAAAAATGACTTTTATTTGTTTTCTCATTCAATTTACGACTGAAGTTAGCCTTTCAAAGAAAATTCCATTCGTGTAGAACCGGCATTTCCACTGAATTTCTCGCTGATGTTGGTCTGCTGAACAACATACTTAGTGATTATTGGAAGATATTGTTCTCAAGTACACCATGAATCAATCGACTGATACACGGAGAGAAATTTCCAGTAAAAATTACGAAACTCACAATTCACTCACCGATTACGGAGTCGACTCAGAAAATTTAAATGACGGTATCGTAATTTTTCACAGGAGAT
>NW_021682788.1:0-1550 GCF_001412515.2 Diachasma alloeum | reverse complement strand
AATGTTTTGAAACATAAATGTTAATATGTGTGATGAATAAAGATGTATTGTTTTATGTCAACCTCTGTGCAAATCTGTTAATGTTCCCTATCAGATTTTTATTAGTTTGTTCAATTGCAAAAATCGTAACGATTCATTCCCAAAATTTGTATCTTCAATTTCTATTTTGTTCAATCTGCAAAGTGTAAACATGAGAGCAATAATTTAAAAATCAGGTAAAAACCATTGAATTTGAAAATTCTCAATTTGAAATTTTTTTCCTCTCATTGCTCGTAATTCAAAAGTCAATGGAGATTGAAATTCACTGCAAATTCGAAAAATCCATCCTCACATCTTTCGCTATTTCACATGCTAATTTCGAATTGAATTTCAAAACAATGAATTACTCCGGTCCACTCAATTCTCTTCCTCCCGGCGGACGTAAAGTGACATTTCCCTTCCGGTTTACGGGAGGGGAATCCTACTTCCTGCCTTCGCCCTAACGGAAAACGATCTTCTAACCAGGGGAGGTAAAATACTATTCCGTGCTCTCTTCATTCCGGGGTGAAGGGGAAGAAAGTCGATTTTCCGCAAATGAATTCTCCTTGAATAGCGACTGATTTTTCAATTATTCATCCTCTAAACGGCAATTGAACAGTTCGCGGAGGAAGAAATTACAAAATATGAAATTCGGACTGGAGCTCTAATAAAACAGACATGATTTTTTTCGTTTTTTCCTTTATTCAAACTCTATTACAGATGATTCAATTTGAATTTCTAAATTTTGGAAATCTGGGCAGTGGCCAGAACTACTATTTCTCAGCGTGGAATCTCGATTTCCCTAAGAAATTATTCTTTTCATCGAACAACGTTTGAGTTTTCAATCATTCCCCTGCATGAAGCTCAGCAATTCATTTTAAGATGAAAGATTCATTGAAAACACAAAATGCAACATCCGATTCTTCACTTTCTTACCCAGTTTGTAAACGAAACATTAAATGATTTCAACCAGACTTTCAAATTTTGGCTGTGCATGGTTGCTAAGCGGTTGAGCGGGGACTGCTGGTCCATTAGTTTCTACACATAATTAAAGCTCATATTTAACTTTTTCTCTGCAGTTTGCTATTCATCACTGTTTCCTACCGTTTATTCTATAAAATATCAATGAAGCTATCCCTAGAATTTTTTTATGCGCACTTTGTATAAAACATGTATTTCATCTTTCCCCCTCTGCAATAGGGCTCTCTATCCAGCAAATAGTAATTAATAATAATCATAATAATAATAATAATTATTATTATTATCATTATTATATAATAATCTCCTACAAACCCCATCGGAACCCATTCCGGTAACTCATGAGCTCGTAATTCTCTTGTATTATTATTATTATTATTATTATTATCATTAGTGCACTATTATCATTATTATTATTATAAAAATGGCGAACGGACTAGTAGCGTACACATGCAGCCATATGATAGGGGACATTAACGGATTTGCACAGAAATTGACATAAAAAAATACATCTTTATTCATCACACATATTAACATTTATGTTTCAAAACATT
>NW_021682787.1:0-1944 GCF_001412515.2 Diachasma alloeum | reverse complement strand
CCGATAAACATTATTTATTATCAGTTGAAAAAATGAACGGATGAATTTGCTGTTGGACCACCATTGACCACCACAGGATTCTACATATAAATTCATATGTTGAATTTTTCAAAAAGATGCATCCCTCCCGCTGGGTGCAGGTGAAATTTTTGATGATTTATAATTAATTGATTTTTACCACCAAAAAGCTAAAAGTGGACTACCTTTGACCACCTTCGAACCACCAAGCGATTGCAATAATCTAAATTTGCATTCCCCCCTACCCCCTGCTAGCTGTAAGTAGCTACTTTTTACATGTCCTCCGCCGTGACAGTTTCCAATGCATGCTTTTTTTATAAAGGAAAAGGGGTAAATGACACCCGAAAACAATGTAAAAGTTGATAGATTAATTATTTGTTAACATTGGCACCGTTATTTGCATTGTTATTCATTAATTAAAGAAATAGTATATTTCGTAACGAGTGCAAAAAAGTGTTTCGCGAGTTACGAACAATATTTTTCATCACAATGTGGGGAAAATTGGACTTTTAGGCACGCGGAGCGTGCCGAAAAGTTCACTTTTCGTCACAGCGTGATGAAAAAATAGATTGTTGGTGTGTTGTAGAGCTATATAGGCTTATAGGGAAAATGCCGCGAGGTGGCGACAGTAGCGACATCCGCCTAGGTCGGTCAAGTTGACGGCAGTGGCGGGAGAAATTGAAAGTGGAAAATGCATGTTTTACATTTTGCAAATGCATTACCTTTTTTTCAGTTTGAAAAATTAATGGCAAACCCATTTTAGCACATGGTTTTTTTTTCTTAATGAATAAAGGTGGCGGGGGGGGGGGAATTTCGTAAATTAGTAACAAAACCATTTTCCGCATTGTTTTGTTTAATGAATAAAAGTGGAGGGGGGGGGGAATTTTTTAATTTGTAACGTACCCATTTAGCCCCATTGTTTTTTTTTTAATTAATAAAAGTGGAGGGGGGAGAAATTTTGTAAATTTGTAACGGGCCCATTTTGCCCCATTGTTTTTTTATTGATGAGCGGGTGGGGGGGGGATTTTGTAAATTTCTAACGTGCCCATTTTGCCTCACTGTCACTTTTTCTTAATGAATAAAGGTGGGCGAAGGGGGGGAATGCCGTAAATTAGAGAACGTTACCATTTTGCCCCATTGTTTTTTTCCTTAATGAATAAATGTATTGGGGGGGTTGTAAATTAGTAACAAAATCATTTTGCGACATTGTTTTTTTTCCTAATGAGTAAAGGTGACAGGGGGGGGGGGATTTTGTAAATTTGTAACGTACCCATTTTGCTCCATTGTATTTTTCTTTGTAAATGAAGGTCGAGGGGGGGAATTCCGTAAATTTGTAACAAAAACCATTTTGACCCATTGTTTTTTTCCCCTTAATAAAATAAGAGGCGGGGAAATTTTGTAAACTTGAAAGATACCCATTTTGTCCCATTTTTTTTTAATGAATAAAAGTGGAGGGCGGAAATTTTAAAAATTGTAATGTATTCATTTTGCGCCGTTGTTTTTTTTTTATTAATAAAACTGGTTGTTTTTTTTCCTAATGAGTAAAGGTGCCGGGGGGGGAATTTCGTAAATTCGTAACGTACCCATTTTGCCTCCTTCTTTTTTTTCCCTTAATGAAATAGGGGGGGGGGGGGGGTTTTGTAAATTAGCAACGTAACCATTTTGCCCGATTGTTTACTTCTTTTTTAATGAATAAAGGGGGGGAGGGATTTTATAAAATTGTAACGGGCCCATTTTGCCCCATTGTTTTATTCTTTTNTGAATAAAGGGGGGGAGGGATTTTATAAAATTGTAACGGGCCCATTTTGCCCCATTGTTTTATTCTTTTCTTAATGAATAAAAGTGGAGGGGGGAAATTTTTTGAATTGTAACGTACTCATTTCCCCCTCTACTGGGTTCCCACTTTGTCGTAGTGAGGGGGCTCGG
>NW_021682786.1:0-1586 GCF_001412515.2 Diachasma alloeum | reverse complement strand
CAGATACGCGCCGGGTACTCTTACCGACTAAGCTACCGGGAACCACAGACCCGCAAAAAATATATTCCCAAAATCATTTTTACAAAATTGTTGAACTCATCTCCTGTCCTCCACGACATCACTACAGACCTTGTCTGTCGTATTTCAAGCCCCTCAGTATCGATCTACCTCAGTCCTCAACGTCTCAATACTATCTAGACATCGCTTAGCCATGGAAAACAATCCTAAATGTGGCAGTGAAGTGGGGCCATGTTTGACCTGCATGGCAACGCTGCAGTCTGCAGTGACTTCTGGGCATCGTTTGTGACTCTTGTGGCCGGCTAATTTCGACGCTCCACGGATATCGAGATACCGACAACGTAAAGGGGGCGGGAGGGAAAGAGGAGGGAGAAGAGGTGGTCGAGGTAGATGAACAGGGGGAGGGGGCGATGGTACAGGAAAAGGGGGAGAGGCAAAAGGGAGTGAATAAGCTCTCTTGCTAGCCGGATCGATCGAGAATACTAGGGATAGGTGGATAGAGGACGTGAGGAGGGTCTCTCTCTGCATCGGGCTGCTGAATTTGATGGGGCGCATGCCAGCAAACTGCCACATACGACCACGAAATTAAAAAAAAAAAAGGATTGGAATCGAGAGGAAAAAATTACGATTTTTTCATATTTTTATTTTTAAATTTTTGGGGGTTGCTTTGAACTATTTCGTGATTGTCCTAAAATCGTTGAAAAAGAATTGAAAGTGGTCCAAAAGGAGTCCTCCAAGCGTTCTCCATCTTGGATAATTACACAGATATTAATCATTGAAGTTGACATAGGATAAAAGGGACAGACGAGGATTTGTTTGGGAATTATTCAAGTTTTTAGGAAGTCTTGACATTTCATATTATCTCAGCTTAGTTCCTTGTTCTCTCGCACTTGATTTTCACTCCACATCTGCGTATTTACATGTGTGTTATGTGTTTGGTGGCAGAATGGATCGATGAAGAAGGGGGAGAGAAAAACTGACAGAAAGAGATAGAGAAGAGTATAAAACGGCGGCGGAGAGGGCTGCTCTACTCGAATGCTTCGCTCACTTGCACCGTCCAATCCTGGTTAGGCGAAACTCTACATGAAAATGATAATTTACGTTAATTCTCAGGGTCATTTTCAGCATTCAAAGAGACAAATTATTTCACAAGAGCAGGATTTTTTTCATTGATTCCTCCAGTCGTGCGGTTCTTTTGGTTGATTAAACCATAAGAATTCATGAATCTATTAATTTTTGATCTTGAATTCCCTTTATTTCTGTTTCATTTAGTGCCACTAATCATTGATGAGAATGAAGACAATTCTTATTTTTCGATCACACTGTCCCGACATGTATTTCATTTCGAGTTTTTTATATATAGACCGGTGGAGACACGAACAAACGTGTGGGCAACAGTTTGCTATCATATATAGAATAAAGAGAATGTACATAGCCTGAAACAAATATTCCGACGATCCATCTATATCTATTTTTTCCTCTATTTTTTCCTGCCACGTAGTCGAGGATCTTCATTTATAGTCAGAGAGAGAGAGAGAGAGAGAGACAGAGAGAGAGAGAGAGAGAGA
>NW_021682785.1:0-1121 GCF_001412515.2 Diachasma alloeum | reverse complement strand
TTCCACGAATGAGGATTCATCAATTATTCTTTGGATTATTAATTGGACTTAGTTGGATTGCCCATCCGGGCTTCAGCTGTAAAACGTTCCTGCCTTCCTTTTTTTTCGCCGATTCAAAACTTGGCGCTGTTTTCCTAGTGACATCTGGGAGGACATAACAATAGTGTTATGTCCTACCGAAGTAACTAGGAGGACAGNCAAAATATAAATCAATGTCTAGTGAAAGTTAATACAGTTTTGATAGTTAAATAAATAGTTTACGTGCTCTCCCGAAGCACTCAGTATTTTTCATTCAATATCAAATATTTCCTTATCCCAATTTTTCCACGAATGAGGATTCATCAATTATTCTTTGGATTATTAATTGGACTTAGTTGGATTGCCCATCCGGGCTTCAGCTGTAAAACGTTCCTGCCTTCCTTTTTTTTCGCCGATTCAAAACTTGGCGCTGTTTTCCTAGTGACATCTGGGAGGACATAACAGCATCCCAAATAGTCCATTTGGCTATAAATAGCCCCATCTGGCAACCCTGGTCGATGCAATCGCCGCTCAGTGGCGCCAGTTGGAAACAAAAATTCCACAGATACAAATTTCACGCAGTTCCTCCCAAGCACCTGCACATTTCACACTTTACACGGCTGACTCTTCATAAAGTGCTTCTTGCAGAGATTATAGGGGAGATGAGCAGGGCCAATGTAAAGTGTTCAACAGCAAAATTAGTAGCGGTGGGGCATGGACTACGATGGAGCGTACGGAATTGTTGGTATGGTAGGGCTCTAGTTTAATTTTGTCGATAACCGGAAAGGGGTTCTCAATACGGTAGCTCCTCGCATTTTGTAATAATTGTCAGGAATGTAAAATCGAACATATTATAATCAATAGTATAATGAATGCAGAATCTAATGATCTAAAAGTCTTTTCCTTTTTCTCGACATATTTATTATTGACACGTAGGTCAAAAAATTCATAGAAAACCCCAGCGCTGTCGCTGGGAAACTCTATAGTTTTCCAGTGNGGCATGGACTACGATGGAGCGTACGGAATTGTTGGTATGGTAGGGCTCTAGTTTAATTTTGTCGATAACCGGAAAGGGGTTCTCAATACGGTAGCTCCTCGCATTT
>NW_021682784.1:0-1275 GCF_001412515.2 Diachasma alloeum | reverse complement strand
ACTATTCAGACTCTTCAGCGTCTAATAGCACGAATCCCAGGAATTTCCAATCATTTTGAGTCTCTTCAGTGGGCTCATTAAGTGTCGTGAGTAATGTGAGTATACTATTCATCTTAAATCATTAAAGATTATGAAATTTTAACAGTCAATTCAAAAGAGTTTTCTCATTGATCATCACTTAATGATTCTGTATGGGTTTGAAAAGTTATTTCTGTTGGATAAAATGAATAATTCATCTCTATTATGCATAATTTTCTTTATTGTACTATGATATTTCATACAACCTAGCTCACCTAAACTAAACCATACTTTTTTTCTACAATAGATATTTTCAACAATAAATTTAATGTTCGTTGAAATACTGAACTAATGTTCTCCTCACCTCTTCACCTCTCTCGCGTTCATTGGCAGCAGTGACTTCGTCTCCATCATTGCGTAGATTTCTTGCATCTTCTTGTACTGGCTCGGCAATGATTCCGTCCTGTATTTCTAAATCTAAAATTACATTGTGCAGAATGCAGATACCTTCAACAATTTTCTCAACAGTGTCAGGTTTCTGATTTATAGTCGTGTAAAAAATACGCCATTTTTGACACGTTCTTGCAAACGCATTTTCTACGACTACGCGAGCACTAGAGAGCCGCTGATTGAATTTTATCTGCTCTTCCGTTAAAATGAGTCCTCTGAACTGTTTCATCAATATAGGCAGTAGTGGATACACCCCGTCACCAATCAAATAGTACGGGGCTATCAAGTTGGAAGATGGCAGTTGTCGTGCCTCTGGTATCTTTAATAATTTCTTGTCAATCGCTTGTTTGAGCTTGGAATAATGAAAATACTTGCATCGTTTTGTGACCCACATCTGCATATATCTATCGTCATGTATCTGCAGTCTGCATCGACGTGTACCAGGAGTACCATTGAATAAAATTTCTTATAATTATAATAAGCTGTTCCAGACCCCGGTGGTTTTTGAATTCTGATGTCCCGGCCGTCTACTGCGCCCAAGCATTTGGGAAATCTCCTTTTCTCATAAAAACATTCAGCAATTGTGGAAAAATCTTCCTCGATTGGGCAAGGTATGTGTAGAGGTTGAAGAGTATTCCAAATGGCATCCATGCACTCTTGAACTATGGTGAAAACTGTTGACAATCCAATGCCAAAGTAAATGCCAGAGACCCATAGCTCTGACCAGTAGCAAGAAATCCTAGCGTTATGACTAGTCTTTCTTCTTGAAGAATAGGACGGGCATGTAAATTGCACCAACGTTTTGAC
>NW_021682783.1:0-1429 GCF_001412515.2 Diachasma alloeum | reverse complement strand
TTCGTGAGAAATTTCCCGAATTGACATCCCCCTCCTGCCACCCCTCGCCGCTTTCGCTCACGAAGAAAATAATGGGGGAGAATGGGTTTGTTTGTCATTTCTCGAGTTGACACCCCGCCCTCCTAAATGAAATCCACAATTATGGATTTCAAAATTCAACAGAAAGGGCAGAATGAGTTCGTGAAAATTTACGCGCCCCCCTTCGCCTCATTCGGAAAACAGTGGGGCAAAATGGGTTAATTTGTCATTCCCCGAATTGACACACCCGCCCCTCTCGCTCATTGAGAAAAAAACAACAAATGGGGCGAAATGGGTCTGTGAGCCATTTCGCAGATTGACTTCCCCCCCCCCCCGCCCCTCGCACTCATTAGGAAAAAATGAGGCAAAATGGGTTTGTTTGTCGTTTCCCGACTTGACATCCGTCCCCTCGCTCATCCCCTTAAAAAAAAAGCATGTAACGTTTTCTGTCACCGTTTTCCGTCGCATAGCTCAGTTCATCGTATGAAGATTATTAATTTATTATGGATAGAATGTAATTTATACATATAATAATATATGTATAGTATATATACATTATACATTAATATATATAATGTTATACCATACTCTAGGCTACGGCGCGCCGAGCGCGCCTCATACGCTAGTTAGAAAAAAATACAAATGGGGCAAAATGGGCCTGTTACCTATTTCCCAAATTAATCCCCCCCTGCCGCTGATTATGGAAACCGTGGGGCAAAATGGGTTTGTTTATTATTTTCCGAGTTGACACCCCCCCATGAAACCAAAAATAATCGATTTCAAAATTCAACAGAAGGAGTAGAATGGGTTCGTGAGCAATTTCCCGCATTGACACTCCCCCCCCTGCAACCTTTCTCGCTCATTAAGAAAATAATTGGGTGAAATGGGTTTGTTTGTCATCTCCCGAGTTGACAACCCCCCCCTCCGTCCGCCGCTCGCACTTATTAGGAAAAAATGGGGCAAAATGGGTTTGTTTGTCGTTTCCCGACGTGACATCTGTCCTCTCGCTCATAAGAAAAAAAAAACTATGAATGTGGCAAAAGGGTTCGTTTGCCATTTGCTAAATTGACTCCCTCTCGCGCGCCCCCTCTCGCTCATTAAGAAAATAATGGGACAAAATGCGTTTATTCATCATTCCCAAATTGACTTCCTCCACCCCGCCCACTCTCGCTCATTAAAAAAAAAATGGGGCAAAATGGGTTTGTTTGTCGTTTCCCGACTTGACAACCGTCCCCTCGCTCATAAGAAAAAAACCTACAAATGGGGCAAAATGGGTTTGTTTGTCATCCCCCGAGTTGAAACCCCTCCGCCCAAAACCCGCAATGATGGATTTCAAAATTCAACGGATGGGGCAGAATGGATTCGTGAGTCATTTCCCGAATTGCCAACCCTCCCCCCTCTTGCTCATTAA
>NW_021682782.1:0-1236 GCF_001412515.2 Diachasma alloeum | reverse complement strand
GGGCCTCAAAGTTGGGGTCCGAGGGTCACAGGAAGTGGGTGGTGGGTGGGAAATGGTTGGAGGGTGGAAAATGGAGTGGTGGTGATAAGAAATAACTATATAGNCTACTCTCGTGACTCGTGTCTCGTGGCTCGTGCCTCGTATCTCGTCACTCGTGTCTCGTGAGTAGTAAGCGACCGAGATTGGCGAATTTTTTTCCAGGAATTCCCCCCCCCCTTTTTCCAGGAAGGGTACGTGCACGTCGCCCCTTCCCCCCACGGCGGCATGCCTTTTGAAGAGGACGTCGGCACGCTGGGGGGCCCCCTGGGGTGCAGGGCCTCAAAGTTGGGGTCCGAGGGTCACAGGAAGTGGGTGGTGGGTGGGAAATGGTTGGAGGGTGGAAAATGGAGTGGTGGTGATAAGAAATAACTATATAGCGCACAATTTATAGGATTACATAAATGATTTATTCAGAAATTATTCTTATTGTCTAGGATACATAATTTTCTTAATTATAAAGGATGATTATTATTATTATTATTAATATTATTTTTACTAGCAAACGGGCGCTTCGCGCCCGTCGCTAGATTATATTATATTATGTTAATTTATTTTATTGTTTTCTTTCCAATTTTTCTTTGCGGTTAGATTAAATTAAATTTATTGGATTCTAATCCCATTGTAGTATACAAATTGTGGGAACAGTTTTTTTCATTTTCAAATGAAGAGACAATTATGTTAAATGATAAGGAGAGTATTGATACTTTTTTTGGGATGATGATCTATATATTTTTCACAATTACATATTGTTCAACAATTTCTTTATGTACTACATTTTTCATATAACTATTTCCATCTTTTTCATTTTTTATGCTACCTCCTTCATTTTTTTTAGATGCCGAAAAAATGTCAATATGTTCCCTTTCTATGATCTAATTTCAATGGAAGAAAGTGAAAAAAAACAGAGATACGTGATCAGTAAGAAAATAAAAATTTCGATTTTTCAATGTCTCCGGAAAGTTTTAAAATTGATATATTTTTTCAAATAATGGAAGAATACCCATCAATTCAATTTCTATCCTCACATTTTGATAGAATATATTAAAAAAATAGCAAAGAATAAAAATCGTAGATAAAAATTTTTATCGGATTAATATAATGTAATAATAATGACCGAGATTTGTTTCCAACACTGACCTATTCATTTTCGAGAAATTATGTGAGTGCATCCATTCTATATAATAATCGAATCATCTG
>NW_021682781.1:0-1325 GCF_001412515.2 Diachasma alloeum | reverse complement strand
TTTTTTTTTTCTGCGTGTGTAACCACGATCTCAACTGGGGCACTGTACGTCCTTTCAAACAGGGGCTCGAATCAATGAGATTCTGCATTTCCACTCCTGATGGGATTTTCCCTGCAGCCAACTTTTTCCTAAACGTGGATAATACAGTATCACGTTCATTTTCGCCCCATCGTCTTGGTGTCGAAGGATTAAGACTGGAGTGTCGAAGGGATTGATCAGATGTACGACCAAAACTTTTGCTGGAAGTACTGGCTCCGTCATTGAAATCAGCACGTGAAGAACTCAGCCTTGAGGTGTTTGGAACATTGATGCCATCTTCGTCGCCTGAATCATCGGATTCACCAAACCCTTGGGCAGTATTGAGGATCTTGGAGATTTTCACGATGTCTGTTTCCAACACGGGTTGGCGATAGATATTCTTGTGAATATTTTCATGGTGGCCCATAAAGTTAGCGAGATCTGTCACCTGGCCTGCTGTCAAATTCAGGTTGATGCATCTGGTGGCGATGTGTTTCCTCAGTTGGGTACCACGTAAGGCGCTAGGAATATCAGCCCCACACTTTGTCGAATACTCCCTCATAAGATCACAAGCCCTATGATAACGTAGACGATCTTTGTCACTGGATGGCAAGCCAAACAGATACGCATTTGCTGGTGGTACACCTGCCTGTTCTCTATGAGCAATGATGAGATTCAAGCATTCCAATACCTCATTATCCACCAAAACAGGGACGCCTCGACCGAGCTTTCCTCTGATTTCAAACCTAACATATTTCCTGGCTAGTCTTTTACCCTCTTCACTCAAAGCATTGTATGCCTCTTTGTCTGCTGAATAATCTAGGCCTCGATAGCTACGAAAGTCTTCCAGGAACAGTCGTTCAATTTCACCTGGTCGACGACGATTAAATATTTGGAGGGATAATAGTGTCATTTTACCCAGGTGATTCCAGGCATCAAATGAAAATTCTTTTTTGAGCTCACAAAAAGATTTGCATCGTTCATCTTTTATAAAATCAAACAATTTCTTGATATCGTCAGTGCCTGGTAGAATTACTTCTTTCCTACGATTGTTTTGGGTCTGTGTCTCAGCAACCACTCTGTTTATGCTGGTTCCAAAATCCTCAGACAATAATTTGAGAAAATTCTCTACTTGTCGTTGCTGCTCTACTCGCTCCGTCTTAATGCACTCAGACCTCAATGAATCTCCCACGTGTTTCATCAATGTACCCAAATTTGAGGCAACTGCTGGAGTTTTGAATATTCTTTTCTCTGGATCAAACCCTGCGACCACTTGAACAGCCTCTATAGCCGTATCATAGAAACGA
>NW_021682780.1:0-2993 GCF_001412515.2 Diachasma alloeum | reverse complement strand
TTCAACCCTCCCTTATTATGGGTTCTAGGAGAAATATTCCCCGGAAAATCGTACCCGGAAAATCGTTCCCCGGAAAATCGTACCCCAGGAAATTTGTTCCCCGGAAAAATGTTACCCATTTCTTTTTTTTCTATCTCAATCTTTGAAAATTTCCTCTTTTTACACTGTCTCAATCCTCGTTTTGTTTGCATTCTTATTCCTCTGANCATTTCTTTTTTTTCTATCTCAATCTTTGAAAATTTCCTCTTTTTACACTGTCTCAATCCTCGTTTTGTTTGCATTCTTATTCCTCTGAATGGCTAGTGTTTACTTCTTGATTCAACTGGTATTTAATATTTCGGTATTATTGTGATTTGGTTGTGAGAGGGGGAGGGGGGCGCATTGAGAGATGTGTTTATCAGGCGTACAGTTGCCAGTGCGGTATCGCTATTCGTAGGGACTTGTTGCATATAATCAATTAGAATGGTGGATATTGCTGCTCGGCTCTGCATTTATGCTGCGGCCCATGGCATCTTATAAATTTTGTCGCAGTAATTCTGGTAGGCAAATGTTGGTGACTGAGAGTGGTTTAGCAAATAAGCAACAATGTCCACCATTTTAATTGATTTTATGCAACAACAAGTCCCTACGAATAGCGATACCACACTGACAACTGTAAGCCTGATGAACACGCTACTCGATATACGATAATACCATCTCTCAATGAGCCCCTCTTCTCCTCTCAAACCCAAATCACAATAATACCGAAATATTACATACCGGTTGAATCAAGAAGTAAATACTGGTCATTCAGAGGAATAAGAATGCAAACAAAACGAGGATTGAGACAGAAAAAAAAAGAAATGGGGAACATTTTTCCGGGGAACAAATTTCCTGGGATACGATTTTCCGGCGAATGAGTTTCCGTGTACGATTTTCCGGGAACGATTTTCCGGGGCACTAGTATCCGGTAACCCCTATTATGCGTTACTCCTCCACCCTCTCTCGAAGTCCCAATTTTCGGGTGGGTGAGGTGTTGCTCCGGTGGACATCCAAGCTACGCAGCGTTGAGCTGGGTTAGTACTTGGATGGGTGACTGCTTAGGAACACCTCGCTCGCACAAAAATTAGGGGCGCTAGGCACGGTGTAGCGGCCTAGTGTCTCCATCTAGTCAGTGTGACAGATGTATACATTAGGGCACTGCACAATCGGCCGGCTGTGTGACTGGGGTTTTACATGGTTTTCCGTGCAGTCCTAGCTCGAATGGGGCACAGCTAAGAGTAAGATGGCCCTGATACCGCAGATAACAATGAGAGGAAAAGTAAAGGAGGGGAGGCAGGCTAGAGGAGGGGTTTCAAATCGAGAACTACTTCGATAAAACCAATGAAATAGAAAAATAAAAAAAATATATATATTCTTTTGGCCGTTGCCCAAGTGAGTTATCGTCAATTTGTGGGTTGGATTATGAGGAGGTTGGTTAGGTTAGGACTTGGCGTTGTAATTGTAGATTTTATAAAGCTCCTTTTATAACATCAAAATGTTTCTTTGGTTTGATACAAATGTGTATGATCTCACCGGTTTGTCTGTTAGTTAGGCTATGAACAGTCATGTCGGTTAAATGAAGCGTTAATAGCACTCTGCAGTGTGTGCTTGTAGTAAGTTGTTAGGCGCCTTACCACTGCGCGGTTAACGTACTATTGTACTGCATGTGTGGGTATCGCATTGCATGCATTCACCGCTTCATCGTATTTCATTTCTGAAGTGAAAATGATTGTTGCCTCATTCATTTCATCGACTGGTGGTTTGATCCACATTTGTTTCGCATACTTATCTGTTTGACTTAATATTCTCATCGTTTTTTTGTATATATATATATTTTTGGTGTTGGATGAGGAGGTTTTTGCTGATTCGACATCTCATCTTGGGCAGCGTGATCCATGTTTTGAGTTCTACTTTAAGGTTACTTTCTTATCTACTCTGGTAATCTCTCTGTCCTCTGAATTTATAGTATATTTCCTTAATCTAGGGTTTTGTTTAAAAAAAAACAGGAAAGAAGCAAGGTAGATGGTTAATGACCCCATGTCTGAAATGAATTAAGTAAATAAGTACAGCTATTGTTTCACACCCTTCTCCCCCCTTTATATATATATATTGNCAATAATACCGAAATATTACATACCGGTTGAATCAAGAAGTAAATACTGGTCATTCAGAGGAATAAGAATGCAAATNCCTTTTATAACATCAAAATGTTTCTTTGGTTTGATACAAATGTGTATGATCTCACCGGTTTGTCTGTTAGTTAGGCTATGAACAGTCATGTCGGTTAAATGAAGCGTTAATAGCACTCTGCAGTGTGTGCTTGTAGTAAGTTGTTAGGCGCCTTACCACTGCGCGGTTAACGTACTATTGTACTGCATGTGTGGGTATCGCATTGCATGCATTCACCGCTTCATCGTATTTCATTTCTGAAGTGAAAATGATTGTTGCCTCATTCATTTCATCGACTGGTGGTTTGATCCACATTTGTTTCGCATACTTATCTGTTTGACTTAATATTCTCATCGTTTTTTTGTATATATATATATTTTTGGTGTTGGATGAGGAGGTTTTTGCTGATTCGACATCTCATCTTGGGCAGCGTGATCCATGTTTTGAGTTCTACTTTAAGGTTACTTTCTTATCTACTCTGGTAATCTCTCTGTCCTCTGAATTTATAGTATATTTCCTTAATCTAGGGTTTTGTTTAAAAAAAAACAGGAAAGAAGCAAGGTAGATGGTTAATGACCCCATGTCTGAAATGAATTAAGTAAATAAGTACAGCTATTGTTTCACACCCTTCTCCCCCCTTTATATATATATATTGCATGCAATTACAACTGGCCTCCGCTACATCAAACAGACGTAGTCGCCTCCGATTTTTGAAAATTGTTCGGTCCCCCGCTCGAAAAACACACTCCGTCCAGGTTAAATCCCTCTGGGTTTTAACATCGCGAAATGTGTGTGGTGTGCGT
>NW_021682779.1:0-7290 GCF_001412515.2 Diachasma alloeum | reverse complement strand
GCCCAGCATGTGCTAGGGGAAATGGGGCCGACGTACAGGCCGTCCAACTAGGCGAGTCTATAGGCTATGTCGGAGTAGGCTAGGGGCCAACGGCCAGGTGAAAGGACTGGTACCTCCGTGATCCCGTCGGGTTAATTGGTGGGGATAGGGTAACGGAAAGACCTATCGTCGCCGAGATATCCAGACTAGGAGGCAAGGCCCTAGTAAGATTCCGAGTTAGTCGAACGCGAGCGCTTGAACCAAGAGGTTGAAATAATCTCTCGGGGTGCTGGATGGTGGAATGGCTGAAGAAGCCAGGATAAGGAGTTTCGGACTCCACGTCGCCTCGGTGAATAACCGTTGGCGGCGAGCNTGCTCCTGCATCCCCCACTAGTAAAAAGGAGTTATTCCTGCACACGAAGTGACGACTTTGTTGTTTCCGGCGTTATCCAGCTCGGCGAAACAAATGCCGAGCGCATGGGCCCGTGGGTCTGGAGTAGCGATCGTCCTCCTGTCGACCCGACCATGTGCCGACATTCGAGTACCCTGAGACGGTGTCGAGCGTTGACCAAAGCGGTAACTGGTGGCCGAGAGTGTGGGTGGTCGTGAAGTGGGTAACAGTGTTCCACTTTGGTCGGATCAACCTTTCGGCGTCCCAGGCTCAGAGGAGTCCCGGCTGATTTGCATTTAGCTCTGAAAACTCCCCCGAGTCGAAATACTCGGGAAGAGAATGAACACTGGCAGAGTCGAAAAACTCTCCAGAAGGTCATGAATTTAATTCGTCGTGAGGAGTTATGCCGCAAAGTATAATACACGGCTTGCAAAGGCTCGTGAGGATGTGGTGGTAATACTCCTGGTGGACCTCGCCCACTCTACCGTATCACGCTGATGTTAGCTAGGCAACCCATTGTCCAGCCAGAAGTACTCTGAGTAGACGAGTTTGCCTCACAGGCCGGTTTTCGTCGAACTTCCCGTGAAGGTTCGGCTGGCGCCCGACTATTGAGCGATAGAGACGGCTAAAAAGTAGTTTGGATTTTTCCTGGGTGAACAACCCGGGAAANTTGAGCGATAGAGACGGCCAAAAATTAGTTTGGATTTTTCCTGGGTGAACAACCCAGGAAAATTTCCTTACAAACAATTAAGCATTTACTTGCTTATGAAATGTGATCGTTCCGCTGTGACCTTCGTGACCCTGGTGAAATTTGACCATTCCCTTGAGACCGTCGTGAAACGTGGTCTTCCCCTTGCGACCTTCGTGACTCGCGTGATGTTTGAACCCGGTGATTTAGCCATCTCCTTGTGACCCTCGAAACCTCATCAAATTTGACTTTCCGCTTGTGACCCGCATGATGTTTAACCCTCGTGAAGTTTGACCATTGCAATATTCAACCTTTGGGCATTTTAATCATTCCCTTGTGACTTTTGTGATGTCTGATCCTCGGGACNCTCGTGAAGTTTGACCATTGCAATATTCAACCTTTGGGCATTTTAATCATTCCCTTGTGACTTTCGTGATGTCTGATCCTCGGGACATTTGATCATCTCCTTGTGACCCTCGTGAAATTTGACCCTCACGAAATTTGACCCTCCCCTTGTGACCGTCGTGACCCTCGTAAAATTTGACCATTCCCTTGTGACCCTCTTGAACTCGTAACGTTGACCCTCCTGAAATGTGTTCTTCCCCTTTTAACCTTCGTGCCCAACATGATGTTTGACCCTCGTGAAATTTGACCATCTTCTCGTGACCCTCGTGAAATTTGACTTTCCCCTGTGACCCTCGTGAAATTTGACTATCCTCTTGTCACCCTCGTGATCCTCGTGATGTTTGACCTTCGTGAAGTTTGACCATTCTTTAGTGACCCTCGCGAAGTTTGACCATTGTAACATTCAACCTTTGTGAAATTTAATCATTCCCTTGTGATCCCCGTGAAATTTGATCATCTCCTTGTGACCCTCGTGAAGCGTAACCTTCGTGAAATTTGACCTTCTCCTTGTGACCTTCGTTATCCTTATGATTTTAGGTGTGTGAATTAATTCTCGGCCTTTCTTCGATAATTCTGACATTTATTGATGAAAAAATGAATACGAATCTAATCTTGAAAATAATCACCGCCACTTTGCACGCATTTCTCCCATGTAGAGACAATTGTCGGGCAATTGTCGGACTCCGGCTTGGAAAAAAGATGGTGGTTTTGTCTGGATGAAGTCATCAATGCTCTGCCGGACTTCTTTAGGAGACGAAACTGGGTATCCACCAGGTGATGTTGTAGTGCCCGAAAANTAATGCTCTGCCGGACTTCTTTAGGAGATCGAAACTGGGCATCCACCAGGTGATGTTGTAGTACCCGAAAAAGGTGATAGTCAGAAGGCGCAAGGTCTGGAGAATACGCCGCATGTGGGAGAATTTCCCAGCCCAACGTGGAGATAACTTTCAGGGTTTCTTTTGTCGTGTGTGGCGGCGCGTTGTCCTGCAGCAAAATCACTTGCCTCGTACCACTACCAGTAAAAGGTCTCTTTTCCTCAATAGCATTACTCAATTTCACCAGTTGGTCCTGATAACGCTTAGCAGTGACGGTTTCCCCCTGTTCGAGTATCTCATAATAAATTACACCTTTGGAATCGCACCAAATACACAACAACAATTTTTTCCCGTGAATGTTCGGTTTTGCAGTACTCGTTGACGGCTCCCCCTCTTAGGATGGTTGTAAAATATCCACTTTTTATCCCCAATCACAATTTTATGTAAAAAGTCTTTTTGTTTGAATCTTGTCAGTAGGCACATTGCAATTTCACAGCGTCAACTTTTGTTTTCTGAGGTAAGATGATGGGGCACCCAATGACCTTTCTTCTGTATCCTCCCAATTCTTTTTAAACACACCGAAATAGTTGCTTGAGTCACTCCAAGAGTATCAGCAAGCTCCTGTGGAGTTTGACAGGGATTTTCATGGAGTAGGTTGTCCAACTCCTCGTCCTCAACTTTTTTGGCTGCCCAGGACGTTTCTCATTCTGGAGATCAAAATTTCCATCCCGAAAATTTTTAAACCACTGTTTACATGTGCTATAAGATACAGGACTCCCTCCCAAGGCCGACCGAATCATTTCTTGTGCTTCTGCGGCAGTTTTTCCATGTTGGAAGGTGAAAAGAAGGCAGTGCCTCAAGTGCTGCTTGTTGGACGACATTTTTATGCACTATGGTTTTTGAGGTTGTGTTAATCACACCACAATCGGACTTGAGTGGTTTGATAGTTCACAGATGGCACTTCAAAACGCCGTTTATTGCGGGGAATTCTTTTAATTCAAATAGGTGTTCTGATCAATTTAATCAAGGGACCGAGAATTAATTTATACACCTAATCTTTGATCCTTGTGATATTTGACCCTCGTAAAATTCAACCTTGGTGAAAATTAATCATTCCCGTATGACCGTCGTCAAATTTGACCATTGCTTTGTAATCCTCATGAAGTTTGATGTTAAGTTAATATAGGGTCACAAGGAAATGCAACGTTCAAACATTTTAACATTCTTAAAATTTGAGAAATTTGAGTTGAAAGACGATTTCAAGTTTTTAGATCTTAAGTGGATTCCAATAAAGCAGGAATAAGGACCATTAATCGATATATTAACACGTAGAATCCTGTAACAATGGTCTTCTAATTTTTAGTATGTCATATTTATTTGCTTTCGGTTCGAAAGATTATTTCTGACATAAAATTCGCCGGGTTTCAATTGCGGGAGATGCTTATGCCCAGTGGCAGTGGGTGCGCGGCAGAGTAGTAGTAGTAGTATTCTTTGACTTTCCCCCCCTGGTCCACGTAAGGATGCCCTCTGAGTCATGATAAATAGTTCCCGCAGTATAAGGAGTTCTCTGTACGCTCTACGTCCCTCGCTCGCTCCTGCTCCCTCATTCTTTCACCTACGTCTTTGAGACGCTTGAGACTCTCTTCGTCTTCCGGTTCTCTCCATAGCTTTCCAGTCAGGTCTATGCATCCAGTTGCCTGAAGATTTTCGCCAAGTTTCTTAGCCCACTGACGATTGTCCATTGGCCAGGTTTCTCAACTCTTCTCTGAGGACCTCTCATATTCTCATATTCTTGGCCATCTCTCCTCATCCATTGCCAATACTTCTCTCATATAGCGGGTTGCTCTGTTAACAGCCAATATTTTCAGGGAGGGGCGGCGGGACTCCAACCTCAGGGTGTAATCTGGGGTATTGCGGCTCACCCCCATACCCATTTTAATCAGCCGTTTCTACACCCTCTCGAGGGGGACACAAGTTGTCCAGCCCCAAATCTCCACTCCGTATAGGGCCCCCGATCTGGAAAGCGTGTTTTGGAGATACAAACGCCTGTTCAGGGAGCGGATTCCTGCATTTTTGATAAGTCCCCACGTCTTGTTCATTAGCCTTTGTGCTTTTGCTGCCATCTTAGTGGAGTGGCGGGAGAAGGTAGTCCCGGAGGCGAACCAGAAACCCAGATATTTGAATTGTCCGACTACTTCTAGCTCGCTTCCACTCAACTGCCATTTAACCTTTCCGTCGGGCTTGCTACGTCCGCCGTTACTAAAGACCATCATTTTAGTCTTCTGGGTGTTAGGGATTAATTGGTTTCCCGGGCGTAGTTGCTCATTCTCCTAAGCATTCCTTGCATCCCCTGAACGCTTTCGGCAATTAACACCACGTCATCCGCACACTTCGGTAAGAAGATCCTCGTTCTCCCAATCCTGGAGTCTCCCACATCCCATTCTCTGAACTTCTCCATATCATTGATAAGAAAAGCAAAAAGAAGTGGGCTGAGTGGGCATCTCTGCCGTACTCCGGTTGTTGTGCTAAAGGTTCCCGAGATTGACTGTCCAGTGATGATGTCGTTTGTCGTATCCGCATAAATGCCCTGAATCATGCAATGCATTCTCCCTCTTATTCCATAGTCCCAAAGTTTTCTCATTAGGATGTTCCTGTCGACGAGGTCAAAGGCAGCCTGGAAGTCGACGAAGGCGACGAAAAATGTGATCTTGTGTGCTCCTCCTAGTCCTGAATCCTGCTTGACTCTCACAGAGTATTCCCTCCGATTCCGCCCAATTAGACAGTCGGTTGGCTATTATCCTTGTCAGAATTTTATAGCAGGTGTCCAGTAGAGCGATCCTCCTGTAATTGCTCATCTCGTTCACATCGCCGGCCTTAAAAATGGGAAAGATCCTTGCTTTATTTCAGCCGTAGACCAAGTTCCCCGTCTTCCACACCTCCGTTAAAATTAGAAAGAGTTCCCCGCACCATTCTGGGGGTAAACTTGCAAGGCACTTCTTGGGGATGCCATCTTCTCCCGGTGTCTTTTTGTTTTTCAGCCCTCTGAGTGCCTTAATCACTTCCTTCACCGAAAAATCCGCGTGGAGTGGGTCTTCCGAATCGTTCTGCATGTCGTCTGCGGGTGTAGATGCCGCAGTTTCGCTTGCTGCTCCTTCCTCGTCTTGATTGTACCAGGCCCACTCTTGCGACGGGTTCCAATCTGCATCTTCTGTGACTCCGAATAGCTTTTGGGAGTGAGTTACCCATCCCTCCTTAGAGATGTCCTCGCGTTGAGTCGTTTTTCTGGGTCTGTATTTATTAATTGCCGCCCAGAACTGGGAAATATTTCTGCCCCATTTTATCTCCCCGACCTCCTTCTCCCGGTACTCCTTTCCCTTATTCTTGTAAAGGACGTTTAACTTGTTTTTCTCTTCTAAGTGTCTGTGAGCCAATTGCTGGTCTGTCGGTAGGCTGAGTCGCGCTTTAAGACTGTCGCACGTCAGCTTCCTCTGCTCTCTATATTCGACATCAAGCCAAGGGGGATCTTCATCCACGAGCGATGGCTTGCCTGGGGTTTTTACCATTCCCGATTTTCTAGCTGCGGTCTAGATGGCCTCATTGATTTTCTCTTAAGTCTCCTCTTTGTTAAAATTATTACCGATTATCTCAGGTACTCTTATTTCTAGCCCTCAGGGCCTAGGTCGCTGTTCCTGTCCTTCCATGTCCTGTGGTGGTCGGGACCAGACCCTCTCCACCTCTTTTTTAAACTCTCCGGCTCAGGTTTCATTCCATATAATTTTTTCCACGGAGATAAGCAAGTCCATCGGCTTTTCTTCTGAAGCCTTGCTGTGGTTGGGCTGAAGCGACAACTCAAAGCGAACGGGGAGGTAATCTTTTTCCAGACGTGGCAGTACTTCCAGGTCTTTCACCAGAGAACCCCGCGCTTCCTCCTTGACAAGTACCATGTCCACTGCCGATCGGCACCCACTACCAACAAACGTGACCTTGCCACTTTGGTCACTCTTGGTGGTGCCGTTGACCACCAGCAATCCGAATTGTTCTCAGAGATCGAGCAGTTTACGACCTTCCGGGTCTAGGTTGGGGTCTTCCGATCTTCTCAGGCGTTTCGTGAGATGCTCTCCGTCCTCCAGCAGTGGTCCCGGTCGGTCGGCGGTATGGACTTTCCAGTCTCCGACGAGCACTACTACATCGCCGTTGATTTAAGCTCGTCCATGATTGGGGCTAGAGTCAGCATTATCCTCTTCATACCGATATTATTATAGACTGCTATTACGCTAAGGTTCTCTCCATCCCCTGTCTCGAGGCCTCGTATTATTAGCCCGTGTTGCCATTTCTCTAGNAGAGTCAGCATTATCCTCTTCATACCGATATTATTATAGACTGCTATTACGCTAAGGTTCTCTCCATCCCCTGTCTCGAGGCCTCGTATTATTAGCCCGTGTTGCCAATTCTCTAGACATATCTTCCCTTTCTGGCTTTTCTTCACGCCCACCAGCACCCCTCCTGGGGCTCTACCTTTTTTGTGTCGCTGAGTCGCTGTCTTCATTCCCCACGTATAATTTTTGTCCAGTTTGTTCAGCCATCGCTCTTTATCCTTCTCTTCCACCCATGTTTCCTGGAGTAGCAGTATGTCGAACTCCCTGAGGAACTTCCAGGCACGTCTGATGTTTTTGTTACCTGAAATGTTCCACGTTACTCCGTTAATCAAGTTAGTATCTGCCTCCGCGCCCACGAAAGTGCTGCTTACGTGGGAAGCGGTTGAACCTCCCATTCCTGTCATTCCAGGTCCAGACATCATCCCCCACGATTAGTTTGGTATACTCCACCTTCGCATACATATCTTGCTGCCTCAGACGCTCAGCCTCATTCTGCAGTTCCTTTTGTATCGTTACCTCTCTAGCAGTGAGGTCATTATCTAGCCACAGGTCCTGTTCAGCGAGTCTCCTCAGGCTGCCTTTCTTTCTCATGATAGAGATCTTGTTGCGGCGAGACTTCCGCTGAAGGATAATTGC
>NW_021682778.1:0-1129 GCF_001412515.2 Diachasma alloeum | reverse complement strand
TTTTACTTTTTAAAATAATCCGATTAAAATCTGTAATTGTTGAAAAATCGGGAGGGTTATGAATGATTTCCTAGAAAATTGAAAAAATTTATTGAATTCTTCGGAAAATTTCATAGTTTTCCAGATAACCGTAGATCACAGACTTTTCTCGAATTATTTGGGAAACCGAAGAATTTTCGTGAATTTTGTAGAGTGTAGAATTTATGTATGAAAATCTGAGAAGCAAGAATTGATCATTTTGGCGTGTGATAAATATGAAAAAATTAAAATTTGGGAAGTGAAGAATAATTTGTGAGTTAAAAAACTTTAGAAATACTATGTTTTTTTTTCTCATGATCAACAATTAGGCAATTTAGATATGTTTTGATATAAAGATCAACTTCATACATGAAAACATGAAAAATATGACGCAGAAAAAATTTTTGGCATTTGAAGAATTTGAAAATAGCGAGGATTTTTTTCAGCGACTACTTCACGTGACTCATTGACCAATCAGAATTGAGGATTAGCGGTCAGGCAGTTTCGAGATATTTCGATATAAAACAACTTCACGTTTCTCTCATGTTTAGTAAATAGGATCATCGCTACTCTACACAAGAACCCGACGGGATCCCGGGGGCATCAGTCCTCTCACCTGGCCGTTGGTCCCTAGTCTACTCTGACATAGTCTTTAGAATCGCCCAGTTGGACAGCCTGTACGTCCGCCCCTTTTCCCCTGGCACAAGCCGGGTGAATCCCAAAATAGCGAAAGTCTAGTAGCGCCCTCCAGACCTCCAGGGGTCGCGGTTTCACCCATAACCGCTATGCCCAAAGAGGATAGACCTGAGTAGAGGCCCGGATCGGGGGGTTTGACTGACTCCAAAAATGTTAGTTGGTACCCCACGGGAAAGGCGGCGTCCTGGTCGAATTGTCGGTAAATGTGAGTCGGGTGCGTGCGTAACTCGGCAGTAGCAGTCCCGCTGTGACAGGGACAGGTTCGAAGGGAGACTTTTGTCCTCCTNTCTTTAGAATCGCCCAGTTGGACAGCCTGTACGTCCGCCCCTTTTCCCCTGGCACAAGCCGGGTGAATCCCAAAATAGCGAAAGTCTAGTAGCGCCCTCCAGACCTCCAGGGGTCGCGGTTTCACCCA
>NW_021682777.1:0-5268 GCF_001412515.2 Diachasma alloeum | reverse complement strand
GAAAAAGTCGGTCCCATGCCACCGCAAGAGAAGGGAACAAAACGTAAAGGCCCGAAAGGGTATACGTAAAGAATTGAAAATAAATCATTATTTAAAACTCGTGTCCACGTTGCCCCATCCTCCCCTATATCTGAATATTGTTCAATAAAAAAAACATCTCACATGAACCAAGTGAAAGTAGCAATACACTCCACGGATATCACGATAGACATGTCTAATGGCATTCGATGAAGCTAACTCATAATCCAGGGAAACATTTGTCGGTTGAATGAGTGGCGCCAATTGTAACTTAAAATATTGAAAAACAGCTACGTAGGCCTGCTCAGTTTTCCTCGTCATCAACGCCCAAGTAATGGGCACGCACTAAAATATAAGAGATAGAATGTTAAATAGGAAGCGTGCAGTATGCGTTAGTGTATACGTACGAACTTCACTATTCCCTCTGCACTATTAGAAAATGACTCTTGAAATCCAAATATTGGATTTATATGACAGTGATAATAATTGAAAATAGCTTAAATTCAAGCAACTATCTTTCTGACTTGTCAATCTATCGAAAAATTGCATTAAACTTTATTTAATTGGAATATAAAATAACGATCAAAAATGATAACCAGACAATTTCCTATACTTACAGAGTCATCGATCCGTCCCATAATAGTCAAAAATTGATAAATATCCGCTGCACGAGGACAAACTTCAAAAGTGGCATCTATAAGAAGTTCTCGAATATTAGAAATAGATGCAAGGAATTCTGTGTCACCAAATACAGTGACTGAAGTATCGACAGCGACATTGATGGTATGCACTGTCAAGCCGCCACCGGCATATTGTCGATATTTACTCCACTGCGGGAGGTTAATTATCTCATCATACTCCTGTAATGTCCTGGGTACGGGTGGACGATGCTGTTGACGCCATCGCCGCATTGATCTCTCAATCGAAGCCCAAGTGACTATACATGCAGCGTTTTCATAGCTAGAGCAAGCACGTTATCATGAATAGCCGTGATAAGACAGTTCAAACATCTTTATTAATTATTCATTCATCTTGCCAAGTAGTAGTAGTTTTATATTAACCCACTAAGCGGTGTTAAACCTTCGAGAAGAGTTAATACCTTCTCTTTATAAGTGAAAAAATAGTCATCACCGTCCAGCTTGTGAAATTTTTAATTAAATGTCATTCATAATTCGAGTCAACGATAACACGGTTCCAGAAAATACGGGTTCAGTCGCTGTCAAGGATGGGATCGACTTTATTAGCCCCTTCGGAACTATCGAATGTCCCTTCGATTCATACACGATTCAATCCAAAATCTATGAAAAGTAAAACTTTCGATGAGGGTTTCATGTGAGTCCGGAGAATCATTTTATTGCCTATTAGATTTCGCCCCAATTCCATCTTCAATTCTTAAAAATATCACTTTTTGAGACACAACTTATAACAAAAATGTATTTGTTCGTGAAATATTTCGATGACTAACATCAATTTCGAGTCATTTTCAATGGATTGTCCACTTTAAGTATCAATTAGTCAGAAATTATTGCAAAAGGCTGACTTGAATTGATGTGAAAATAATCAGAATTTTATCGATAATTTTAGGTAAAAATTACTGGTCTTTCAAATTAAAAAACTAGTATTGCAAATTAAAACATTGAAAACTCATTAACATTGGATATCTCTCTATATAATCATGAGACAAAAAAAATATATATTCACATTTTTTAATTCGTACAATCTTAACGTGATATTTTATCACGTAACTTATGTAACATACCCGCTGAATTACAATATAACTTTGTCAATCTCTATCATGGACATGAATAATTACGTTGAAAAAAAAACATCACGTTTTGTAGAATAAAAAGTCTTCGCGTGAGAATATTTATTTCATTTTTTTAACTACTGATTCATTATATATCCGATGTTTATGTTGCCAAAAATTATTAACGTAGAATATTCCTGGGAGCGATAATTACATTATTACTTTATATTATTATTACATTATTTATCGTCTGTACAATATTTATTTAGCCTTTTCTTACCCAGCTTTGAGCCAATGAAAACCATTGCATGCAAAGATCACACTGAAAAAAATCACATTAAAAAAATTCCAGTTCCAATTGCACGAAAACATTTTCAGATATTCCTCTTAAATGACGTTTTCTGATCTACAGAAATGGGGATATTAACGTTTTTTTTGGTTTCTATTTTAGAGATGATAGAATATCGAGGAACTACGAGAATGCAGAACAAATTGCTATTGGTAAACAAATGTCTCTGTTATTAGTACGTGGGAGTTGTATAGATATGTTCCATTAAATCTGATCAAATCTTCGTGCTTCTATCAAGTTATCGGGTATGAACTAAAGAATATTCGTTCGTGTATACAATTTTATTCTGGATGTATTCTATAACAACATAACAACTCGAGTGGCAATACTTCACAATGTGTATTTAATGTCAATGATTTCACGTTAGAAAGATTAATTGTTTATAATAAAAGAAAATTACAAATTGACAATAGAAATAGTAATTTATTTTATAATTTGGTGAGATACATTTGGCTAGCGATTGTCATTTACTCGTAGTCGTGGATTTATGGTTATCTCTATTTTTCATTCGAACTTACGTTTGGAATTTCTCCTGTTATTTTCATTTTTATGTTGGTAATTTATGCCCAACCAATGTTTTGGTTTTTGGTGATTGTCATAACCCTGTTGATTGTTGTGGGCGGTACCAATGGATTTTTATGTATTATCATATATATCATTAATAAACGAGAAGCTTTTACTAGATAATTGAGTAATTTACCAATCAATTCAGTTGCAATTAAAGGTGATCGTAAAATCGATAATATATCAAGTTACTCGCGTGACAATTAAATAATAAATAAACATGAATACACACAGGAATATTCTAAGTTAATAGTTTTTTGTAACATAAACATCAGATATATAATGAATCAGTAGTTAAAAAAATAAAATAAAAATGATCACGAGAAGACTTATTATTCTATAAAATGTAATGGTTTTTTTTTTCAATTTCATTATTCATGTCCATGATAGAGATTGACAAAGTTATATTGTAATTCAGCAGATATGTTACGTGAGGATGAACCCGGGAAAAAAGGGTAAAATATCATGTTAAGATTGTACGAATTAAAAAATGTGAATTTTTTTTTTCTATGTTTCATGATTCTATAGAGGGATATCCGATATTAATGATTTTTCAATGGTTTAATTTCCAATACTAGTTTTGTAATTTGAAAGACAAAAAAAGTAAGAATCATTACGATTGAATTCATTCATGACCGATATATTGCATTTTTCTTTTTCGATATTCCACCCTTTCCCTGCCATATATCCGGTATTGAATATTCCGCGTTTTCCAAATCAACAAACTTCCGGGTCATGATTCAAAACAAATTATTTTTTTTTAAATAATTACTATTTAAAAAAAAACATTTTGCTGGATAAATCCCGTAAAACTGTATCAAATATAGTAAGTGACATCTCAATTTGGTGGTTTTTTCGTGCTCCTCAAGCGGGTTGAAAAGAAATTTCTTAGCTCTAAAAGGGCTTTGGATATTAATAATAATGTGTAAAAAACAAATTTATTTAAAAACCGCAAACTTTCAAAACATCCTAACTGCTGTGATTATCAATATTTTTTTACGATTGTCTTACAAAAAATACGTCCCCCATGTCCAACTTTTTAGAAAAAACGTGGTAAGAAAATCAGCGATATCGATTTTTTTGGCTTTAGAATTTGACATGTAATTACTCAAATGGAAAATCTCAGAGCTTGAAAGCTATTATAAAATTGAAAAAAATTTTAGTTCAGTTAGTGGTAGAACATTGAAAGGAGATTCTGTGGGAAATGTAACAGGAGAAATATATTTTACTTACTTGGAAGCCAAGTTAAGGTAAATTGACCTCAGCTCTTCCTCTGTACTTATGACTTCCAACCATAATCTGTCCTTAAATTCATCGCTGCGAATATTCTGATGAGATGCCCCATGCTCATGACTTGTTGTTAAGACAAACTGCCCATCATTATTGTCAATGTAGCCTTTTGCTGGACAACCCAATTTTTTTTGTTGTGAGCATACGTAAAATCTGAAAAATAATGATTAATACGCAATATGAATGATTACTCCAATAAGAGGTTGCGGGGAAAAAAGTCTTAAAAAAAAATACAATATTTTTTTAGGGGGAAAAAGTATGAAAATAGTATACAGAAGGGATAAACAATCTGTCCTTTTTTTTCTCTTATTTTTCTCATTTTTCCATTCCCTCTGTATCCTATTTTCATAATTTATCCCCCCAAAAAAATATGAAAAAATGGTACATGGAAGATAAACAATGTTTTTTTTATTCTTATTTTTCTAATTTTTTAATTTCTTCTACATCCTATTCTCATAATGAAAAAAAAATGATTACGCTGAATTTAGCTTTAAAACGAATAAAAAATCACTTAAAAGTGCTATACCTTCGCGAAAAATGGATCGATTCAATTGTGCTTTGACTTGATGTGTTCACCGTGATGTCCTTTACAATCACTGATCATCCGTCTTGATGAAGATTAAAAATACTATTTTTCAACGGCTAAAACATATTTCCAAATACTTTACCAATGGAAACCGGGAAAACTGGTAGTGCTTCTCAAAAAAACCGAAACGAGCGTTTTATCCACAGAAAAGTTGTGGGGAGTTGGGGGGAGTTGTGCATTTTTTCAAAATTTTAATTTTCATTACGGTAATTTCCAAAAGAGTGAAAAAACTTTGCCAATCTCTACACTCCGACTGGAGCGTTCGAATGCTACCAACGACCGCTCATTTCATTCTCCAAATCATACTCCAGAGGGAAGATGAATTTTTTTTTTAGGTTCAATTTATTTTTAATCAATTTTTGAATTATATAAAAGAAAAATCAATGAATTGATAACACTACCACGAAGTATCATTTATAATTTTCGTAGTTTTTCTCTGTAATCAATATTTATGTATTGATCCAAATCAGATCTCACTGGCAGAGCATTTTCTGCAAGTCTTTCGAATCGAATTAGGCAAATTCACCAGTAGATGAACGCATGAATTCAGTATTCAAATTCTGAATATAAGAGAGAGTGGAGGGAGATGGCCTATTTGGACTTTTTTGAGATACTCATAACTCAGAAACAAATCAACCAATTGAGATCAGTCTGGGCTCATAAGAATTTGTATATATCTTGTAAATATCTATATATATATATATATATATATAT
>NW_021682776.1:0-1339 GCF_001412515.2 Diachasma alloeum | reverse complement strand
GATCCATTACTTTGTCAATATCTCTGTAAATACTCTCCATTATCAAAAAACATCAAGAGACCTTTTTTGAAGCCCACAAAATTCCCTACAGAAAACCTCTCATAACATTTTCCCCTAAGCCCAGTACTCCCCAAGATATTTCCAATTACTTCTTCGTTATTAAGAATCAAATATGAGGGATAAATTCAGTTTATTGAAGTGCAATGCGTACTCTTCAGACCATCCATACCTGCCAACCTGAGCCATCTTCTTTGGGTTTTATAACTTGAAAGGTTAAATTCATACCTGGTGGAAGGGCAATGAAACATTTGGTTTCTATCCTCTCATGAATGAATGGGGGAAAAAGAGTGGAAATTTACCAATTAAAAACTCCGGGGATTAAACAAAAAATTCTTATCAATAACATATATGTAAATCAAACATCTTATCCATCTTGATGAGTAACAAACGATTCCATCAATTTAATGATTGGTACTCTTATGAAATATGGATACGAAGGATATTATTTCATCAATTATATTTTTAATTAAAGAGATTGATGAAAAATATCACATTTAAATTGGAAGTATCAAATTATTTTTACCAAACAAATTATTTCTACTCTCTTGAATATTCAATATTTTATTGAAACAGAAAGTGGTGGACGATTCCGGGAAAGGTCATAAAAATCTTTCACCCAAAGGGGGAAAGGCCCAGGGTCCGCCAGGGTTGTAAACGGCCGGTACTCTCTCCTTTTTCCCGATTTTTTCTATATAGAATTTTCACGTAGTCAAAACATGTGTTGCTGTAGTTGTCAAGTACTGTTGCCTTTGTTTACAACAGCAACTCCTCTGTCCTTTCGAAGACAATATTTTTGGGCTCATTCCCGAGTGGGACGTCGACGTGAGCAGTTCGAAGTGTTACAGTGTTTCAAGTGAAAAATTATCTGTTTCTTTTAAATATATACATCGCTAACGTAATTGACGTTTTGAAAAGACTGGTATCGAGACGTTTTATTTTGTGAGTCTGGAGAGTGGACCGATTGAAAGAGAACGCCAGGCGTACATACACAGGTAAGGAAAACATTCTATCGATTGAATACTTGTACTGTGGAAATCATACAAAATCAATACTATTAGTTCGTTTATCCACTTCAAGTGTAAATGAACGAACAATTTCGATTCAAAATTTCCGAACCTATTAATTTCGCCAGTAGATCCCAAAATTCTAGCCGCTTGATTTATAAATGGAGCGGCCATCTACACTCATTCATTTGTCTAGAGGAAAATTTATGGATAATTTATGAAATTTTAAACACAATCTTCGTTTCAATATATAGTCCCAAATAACGCTGTTTATA
>NW_021682775.1:0-3797 GCF_001412515.2 Diachasma alloeum | reverse complement strand
AATAATCTATGCCTAATTAATGGGCATCGTTACAACTCCTGTTACCAGCGCAATCTCAGAATATTTGGCAATAGGACCTCTTATTCCTCCCTCAACGAATCTAGTTTCCAACTAGTTTACACTCTGTCATTAAACTGCACACAAGATATTATTTCACCGAATAATACATACGAGATCCACACTCTGTTCAATGTTCACTGTGTCCTTGACTCTTCAGTGTCTCCTTCGAACTGTCCTCAACACTCATTAATCAAATGATCATTTCTCGTAATTGACACACTGCACAGAAACTCCAAAGTGATGTTATTTTCAGATAATTCAATATTGTTGTCTATTCAATCGCTCCGGGACTTTGCGTCGCGTCACATTGTTTCGTCTGACATGTCGAGAAATCGCGCGTAGAAATCTCGCTCCAAGAAATTCTCGTCAACATCCCAATGGGCTATCATATTCCGAGGGATTGTGTTCTATGACTACTTCCAATATGACACATAATGATCGAACCAACTTCTTCAACCGATTTGAATCGACTGCTTCCCCCACTAAATTCTTTCATTCCTTCCTACCCTGCCGGTCAATTCAATTCAATAAAATTATTGCAAAAATGGTCTCATAAGAGTAGAAATCCATTGGAGAGCTCAACCTATTCCTAATTTATACAATATTTATTATAATTAAACCAAGAAACTCGAAAAATCAATGGTAAAAGAACAATGCTGTAAATCGCCGAAGACAATCTAAAAATACTTCAAATACTAATTTACAAAGTGAACACCAGTGGTGCCGAGGTAATCACCGCGCATGATCAGCCTGAGCCTCTTCTGGGGATGTTCCCAAGGGGATGTACACTCTGTGAAAGGTACAGTGCATCGCTCGAACTTATTTTAACGCACGTACAGTAGAACAAATTCATCACTTGGTGTTTCACTGTCGATCGGGCACCTCATTACATCGACTCTCGTGTTTGGTTTCATGAGTTGAAGTCACTGTAAATCCACAGTCATTTATTCTATTATTCTCTGAGTATTTTTGGGTTCATCCAACTGAAACTAGACGATAGCATAGTTATCGATTGCCAACGGGGGCCCGTAGGAGCATCAACGCAGCAGAAAGTGCAATAATTTGTGTAAAAAAATTACTGCAATTTATTTTCTGTGAGAATACCCAGAGATAATTTTTCACAAGCCTTCACCAGTCCTTTATCAGTCCTTCCAGAGCCGTTCGAGGGGTGAAATCCACTCTCAGTGAAGTAGATATTTTTTTAAGTGAGAAAATAATACTAAAATGAAGGTGGGACTGTTGAAGAACTTTCTGCACTGCTTCAGCCTGAAGCAGGGGACAATCCTGATCGCAATTTTGCAACTAGTGAGTCTAGAATATTTTTCAATTAATTAATTAGTTAATTGATTGATTGTCCTCGTGATGAATGAAATTTTTTTGTTATTTTCTCGGTAATTTATCGCAGTTCATATCCGGCATTGTGATGACATTCTTCCTTCTCGCTCTGGCTCACGCGATGGACATTCAGGAAATGGTAGCCAGGGATTCTGAGGATGCACTCGAGCGTGAGGCCTTGGAGGAAATATCCTCGATGCACCTCAACACGAAACGAATGGACATTGCTCATCACAATGCCACTGGTATTCCAGTTTAATTGTTTTTTCTTTCATCTGTCTGAGAAAATTCAATGGTCATTAATTTCCAGAGAAAGTTTACTCCATGTATTGTGGACTTGTCATCTCGGTGCTGCACTTTATTTCCACTGTTTTACTGCTCTATGGAGTTTTAATCGTGAGTGAAATTGAGGGAATTAGTTAGTAGAGGGATTGGTGCATTTTTTTAAAGAGGAATTCATGATAATTGGGTTTTGACGGATTTATTCGACAGAATAACCGACATTTCATGGCCCCGTGGCTGATGATCATGATGACGACTATCATCACACTCATTTTGTCGCTATTTCTCGTCCAACAAGACTGCCCGTTCATCGCCATCCTCGGGGGCAAGGCCGACATTACTGACCGTATGTGGAATATCTTGGATTCGTCGATCAACAGATCGTTTTAATCGTCAATAGCTCGATAACCGCAGAGTAGGATTTCTCGATTTTTTTTAGTTTTCAAGGCGCTTTTTTAAGCTTTGAAATGAGACATGACTTGACCGAATCGAATCGCTGGGTCGGGAGATATTGACGATTGAAGACAATCAGGTTTTCTCCACTCTTCTCCAAGTCGATTTTTTTTATTTTGTTAATTGTGGATTTATCTCGAAAACGCGAGGGTTTCATGGAAAAAGTCGCAAGACGTTTTTTGTAGCTGATGAAATTTCCAACAAAAAATCTTTTCTGAAAATTTTCTCTAGAATTCCTCGTTACAGAGATAATCTCATTCTGAAAAAGATGTGAAAAATCGACTTCCTCTGAGGAAGATTCTATAGAAATATTGGGATGATTTCAAGGGCTGGTTGCAGGTATCCTCGTCTTATTCATGGTCAGCATAAGCCTGTACATCTGGTTCGCAGTGTACAGCACCTACAAGAGTCTGGAGTCCAAGAAGACTGGTTTAATTCACGAAATAAATCCCATAAAGAAGCAAAAATACGCACTAACTCCTGGTGAAGGTACGAGCAATGGGAAAGTTCGTCTGCACCAGGGGACACAGATTCCCTACGAAGTTTAAATTTATTCGTGTCATCAATAGCTCAAAATCATCGATTACACAAATGCCTCTTGACCATTCGCCTGGGAGACAGCCTCGCAGGTTCATTTTTCTCTCAAACAAGCAAGAATTTTGCTTTCTTCATCACAGACCGATGACCACCAGCACCAGAGGATCATCAAGACGTCAGTGAGTTATTTTCATCGAGCAAGGGATGGGAGTGAAAAATGTGCGCAGATTGGAGGATAAATGAATGAGGAGACGATGTTTTTTTTTGTCAGCGCACTTTTTTTGGAAACAATAATAAATCTTTGATACGCAGAGCAAGACTTGTAATCACGCACGTAGGCATATTTAGAGGAACGATAATATTTGTAAAAGAAATGTGTCATTGCGGATTAGCTACTGAACAATCATTTACACTAAGATGAAGAATTTATTCATTATTTTTAAGTAATGAAGGGAGAATGTGTTCTTTCGGTATTTTGTATGATTAAAAAACACGTAGGTTTAAGGTTATTTTCACGTGATAAAATGAATTTGTAACACACAAGTTATGGTACAATGATTCGTAACGTTTTATAGATTTTAATCGTTTATTTTTTTAATATATTCGTTTTTTATATTGAAAATTCTAGGCAAGATGGCTGATAGTTTCTTCGTTAATTCAGTGGATTAGGTTTAGGTGAAATTTTTTCATTCGAAACACTGCAATGTTTCTTTTATATCGGTTAGAAGTGATTATGTCTCACCAAACTCATGGCAATTACCGCATTCATAGAGTAGTCACTTCCTCCTATGTATGTGTATTATGAGTGTGCGATTAAACTATTAATAAAGCTTGAACAAGTCTAAGTTTTTTTCTATTTCATCGTCTGACTCACCGGTGAGTTTTGGGGCTCGAGGGGACACGTAAGTTCGTTTCGAACAGAATTTTGTTGTCAATTTCTCGGCATAAACTCATTGGTCAACTAAAAATTTAATCTACAGTTTCAATCGACTTATTTGCGACTGAAGAATGAAAATTCAATTAGATATGACTGACGCGTCCTCTTGAGAATAGACTACGAGACATTCTGATAAAATTCACTGGATCAAATTAAATTAATTACTATGCACTTGATTATGTTCCTTCAGCCT
>NW_021682774.1:0-1454 GCF_001412515.2 Diachasma alloeum | reverse complement strand
ATATATATACATATATATATATATATATATATATATATATATATATATAATTTCCTTACTATCATTCATTATTATCCTTCGTCTATCAAATTGTCGAACAAAAAGAAAAACGGATATAGGTTTAAAATATAAAGAAGCACCCCGCGCAAGTAGGATAATCATGGGTAATTAATGTTAGAGGATGTCCACACCGCGATCCGAAATAATGCACTTACTTTTTAAATTTGCTATGAACGGTTTATTTCTGCTACTCTCCATAATTCAAATCCATCAATCATTCATGAAAAACCTCAGAAATTAATGTAGACTTCACCGACTATGTGCCAATACTTAGTCGACAAAGGGCCAAAGTCCCCAAAATTGGCCCCCTACGATCCGTTAATCATCCCAGTTATTATGGCCCGCTATTTCAAAAATAGTGCGCCATTCCATCCCCCATCTTCACCCTCACCAATGGCAGAATACGTGAAGCTAACTTGACGGGCTAAAAACAAATCAAAATTATTTTTTTTTATGTTTTCCAACCGAATCAATAAATCCCGATACCCCTAAATCACAATAGAAAAACCCATCACCTTAAAATAAATTCACCCCCACAATCAGCCTGATGTTGGGCACACCAAGGGAAGAAAAGCCCAGGCTCTGGTGGACGATTCACAGTTCGGATCTGCTCTCTCCCACATCTACTACAAACGAACAGTTTATCCATCGACAAGGGCCGTAATATCTCCCAATCCACATCCCCTTCATCCAAAATGTCACATCCTAACACCGCATTGATACGGGCAACTTCCCTCTGGAACACCCCCTTGTGATTCGCATTCTTATTTCTATCAGCTCCAATATGGTCCAAGTAACAGTGAATCATCTCATGCAAAATTGTTCTCACTAACACCGATCGTCTTAAACCAGGCACAAACATGAACCTCGAGAAGGTCACAACCTTTGCGGTATAATCGGTATACCCAAACGTATCCTTCCTCCTAGAGGTTTTTCTGAAAGTATACCCTCCGACCTTCCCAAAGAAGAACTTGTCGTTAAACATGTCTATCAACTTGAAAAGATCAGGGTCCTCCTCTAAAACCAATCCCACAAAAGGTAAGAGCCCGCGTGGAACCTCAACACCAGTAGTGTAGTAATGCGGGTTCTGGGCCAACCGTTTTGAGGTCTTGTTGAAGGCGCCACTAGGGTGATCAGCTGGAAGGGGGGTCAGCTGAAAGTGGGTGGGTGGGTGGTTGATTAATTGGTGGATCCGCGGTTTTAATTCGCGGTTTAATCCGCGGATTCGCGGTTTAATCCGCAGATTCGCGGTTTAATCCGCGGATTCGCGGTTTTAATTCGCGGAATCGCGGTTTTATCTCGTGGGTTCGCGGTTTTAACTCGCGGGTTCATGGGTTTAGTTCGTGGGTTCACGGGTTTAGTTCGCGGATTCGCGGTTTCATCTCGCGGTTTTA
>NW_021682773.1:0-1087 GCF_001412515.2 Diachasma alloeum | reverse complement strand
GGTAAAATATGTACCTGTTGAAAAACGAAATGCAATTTTTTATGAGATGAACTCTTCACCTATTCGAGGTCATAAAGGGGTATCAAAAACATTTAATCGTATAAAAAATAGTTATTATTGGGAAAATTTGAAGAAAGATGTTCAAAATCGTATTCAACAATGCGCGGAGTGTCAATTAAAAAAATTAGTCCGCGTTAAAACTAAACAACCGATGTTAATTACAGATACACCTGGCACGGTTTTCGATAAAATTGCGATGGATATTGTAGGTCCTTTGCCCAAAACAGTAAATAATAATGAGTGTATTTTAACTATTCAAGATCAATTGTCTAAATATTCAATGGCAATTCCATTGGAGAATCAAAGAGCGGAGACAATAGCGGATGCTTTCATTAAACGTTTCATTTGCGTCTTCGGCTCTCCGAAAGTTTGTTTAACTGATCAAGGTCGAAATTTTATAAGCGCCATGATGCGAAGAATTAATAAGCGATTTCGAATAAAGAAATTACAAACTACTGCATTCCATCCATAATCGAATGGATCGTTGGAGCGTTCACACCATGTATTGGGCGAATACTTAAAACAGTTTGCCACTGTGAATTCAGAATGGGATCAATGGATTGATCTTGCTATGTTGTCTTACAATACGTGTNTACATGAACTTGATAAATTGCCTACTTATGATAATTATATTGAAAATCTGGTAAAACGATTATCACAGACTAGAAAATTGGCATATGAAAATTTGATTGATTCCAAATATAGATCAAAGCATTATTATGATCAAAAGATCAACCCTGTGAATTTTCAAGAGGGTGATAATGTCTTTTTATTAAGTGGACCAAGACCAGGAAAATTAGGTGACCAATATGATGGTCCTTTCAAAGTTTTAGAAATTCTGCCAGATGGAAATGTCAAAATTGCAATAAAAAACAAGTTTAAAATTGTTCATCCAAATAGATTGAAAATATCAAAAATGATTGACAGTAGATATAATGATAAAAAGAAAATCAAGAAAAAACAAAGAAAAGATGGACTTAGTGATTCCGATTCTGATTATACACCATAAAGAAAACATTCTTAATTT
>NW_021682772.1:0-2113 GCF_001412515.2 Diachasma alloeum | reverse complement strand
CCTAATATCATGCTGAGGGGAATGGATACATCAAAATATCCTGCATCATTAGTTATCTTCTTCTCTTTATCAATTCTCCAGCCTACGTTTTCCATGAGAAAGCCCTGACTGGGGCTCTGAGAAATGTAGTTTTTCATTAATGTTGTAAGACCAACATTTTTGCATCTATCAGTTTCCACCGCGTTCAATTCATAACGTATTTCTTCGAATAAATGACAGATGGCATTGTTGACAAGTTCTGTGTTAGCAATAGCGGCATTATCTGTTTTCGTCAAACGGCCGCAGATATGCAGTGAACTCTTGCTTGGCAACAGACAGAGATCTTGATGTTGTACGGAAATGCGGATTTCATCGTTGTTGTTAAAGGATGACGATGCGAATGGCTGATGAGCATGGATCTCATAATGAGAAATCGACTCATCAAAGATGATTCGCTTTTGAATATTCAACATTTCTTCCATGGTAGACGATAGTAACAGCAGGCAAAAAAGACACAGCAAAACTTTACTTTGGCACTTTTTTGCGAAGTTTCAGACCCAGACTCTTCAGGAACTTGATGTTCTGCGATGTCAGCTTCGTGAGAGGCACTCGACGACTGTCCACTTTCCGGCATGAGTCCTCACTTTTATAACTGCCACCGATCTTCTTCTCAAAGACAATGCCCATTTTCTTAATCAGCTCTTATATGAAGTCTCGCTGTGATGACTTCTTCACGGAAATTAACCAAACGATCGTCTTGGTCCACAATTTTTAATTGCAGGTGATCTATTGACTGCACAACGATTGGCAAAAGACAAGGACTTGGATAAAGAATTTGGTGTTCGAAAATTGAATGAAAATTTGAAAATTGGGAATAAAACTGACTTTCAATGGAGATTCTATGACAGTTGGTGATAAGCAGTATAAGTTGACAATACTGACATGGAGAAAGCGTTGAGAAGGAAGGGGAAGAAAGAATTTGTAAAATGGTTGGGATTTGATGATACACATAATAGTTGGATAAATGCTAATCAAATGTAATTTTTTGAAATAAAAAACAAAATATTTCCTCGAAACTGTGTTGATTTATTCATGATATCCATAAGGTACAGTATCTGTCGAACCAGGTGTTATGATTCTCTTGTCATCATTAGAACTCAAGGCTAATTTTTGTTGTTTTACAGTGTAAACTTCATTTTTTTCACTCTGAATCAAAAATTGATATCTTTTAAGATCTTTCTTCAAATGTAATTGTCCTCAGTGTAGCTTTTTTCACACCTTTCGCTCGTTTTTTCTCTTTTAAATCACCCANCAGTCATAATTTCCCCTTTACATTCATCTTTCATTAAACCTATCACTTTTTTATTCACTCTTGGCATTTGAAAAAAATTCTCTGCGGGATAATCGGAAGTATCAAATTTCGTAATATCTCGTTTGATAAACTCATAAATATCAGGAACATTGAAATGATATATAAGACTGTCTGTGTCAGTGTACATTAATTTTGAACGCTCACCAAACAGTTGTTTCACATAGTTATAATGAAAATCGTAGATATAAATTTTCGACATATCCAAAATGGCGAATCCAATGTAGATAGGTTTATTAGAAGTGATTCGCGTGCGATTCATTTCAATTATCACCATATCATCATCGAAAATCAAACTGGTGTGGAAATTAGGCAGAGCGATGCGAGCTCTTGCCCCCCACCTTCCACCCCACTCGGTGACTAATTTGACATCTTTGTGCTTNATTTCTGTGTTCAGGTCAATATAGGGCTTGAGCCATGTTGCTTGCTTGAATTTCAATATTCGATGGATCCTCGTCAATTTCATTCCAAGATTCAAACTTTGTTTCAAATTTCTGTAATGTATAACATAGGATTTTTTGGCATACAAAGTAGTCATTAACTTGGTATTCTTGCGATTTGCAGGAACAAAATGTTCAGGGTAGGTCCTTGTATGCATCATGAAGTTCTCTGGGATATTCCAAGTCTACTTACAATATATATCCAGTTGGAGAATCATCAGTTACATTGAAGAGCATTGAATCCTTCGGGATTTTCCCACTCAAATGCACCACAGAGTAAGTATTGACTCATCGCTGCACCGTACAAATTATTCACATCAAAGTA
>NW_021682771.1:0-1695 GCF_001412515.2 Diachasma alloeum | reverse complement strand
CAGGGATCCCCAGTAATGATTACTTTTTGTAATATTACTACTCTAGTTACTGGCTATTTTTGTATTCAAAAAATTGCCACACATTTCATAATGAATTATTAAATAATTAGTCATCTCTAACAGCAAGATTTTTGATTATGCGCGCAATGCACAATCAAGTTCGATCGTTTTTGATTACTCGAGTAATTTGTAATTGAAATATGAAATGGTTAATTACTCAGTCAATGGGTAACTGAAATTAAAAAATTCTCGATTATTAAATTAATTGAGCCCAGGAACTGGAAGATTCATTATTGTTTCCATAATGCATAATTCACGTTATGAGTCAAAAAATTATTTTGTTCATTATCAACCTGAAGCGTAATATTTTCAATTACTCGAACAATAAATATTAACAAGTTAGAATTCTCAGGAGATTTGAAACCGTGTAATCAGAATAGTAGAATTCTCAATTACCTCAATAATTGGGAATCGAACATGAATAGAAACTTGAATGTGGTAGGTACTCAGCATCCAAAATATATCGTTGATCGATTATTTCTGTGATCAAAATTCGGTAAATGAAGAGGGTGAATATTTAATCAAACTGTCATAACTGACAAATATTTTTCAATAATCATCTTAAACAAATAAATTATGAAAAATTCATTTTTATTATATGAACGTAACGAAAGATTGTTGACAACTTTTAACAATATCAAAACTCAACTTAACTTTTAACGTTTAACAATATCGAGAAATATCCCCTAGCTGCTGATGAGGATTGGGAAAAATAATGCTAGTCATCGTTGGTATATTCTACAATTTCCATGACTCGATTTGCTTTAGACAATACTCTTTTTTCAAAATTTGCATCAGTCAGACGATTGAATTTTGCAATGTCAAACATCCCAGCAAAACTGAAAAGTCTTTCGACTGAGGCTGATGATGGTAATAAAGTGTTAAACTTCAAATAAATTGCTTTGACTGCAGGGTATGCATGTAGAAGAGACAGATCAGTTTTGGTATCATTGCAAAATCTCCTGAAATCAGTCTCATCAGCACTTATTTCCAGATTACATTGTATAGTGGCCTGAGTTTGGCCCCCAACATCAAAATCGAAGCCATCGATGAGTGGTTCTTCTTTACTTTGAATATTTTCTGAGGGGCTACGGCAGGAAATGATGGCATTTGTAATGGCATTCCTAACGTTCTTTTGAGCGCTTGTGTCCAAACATGGAAGCCAGCGTAGTTTAAATTTAGGATGAACTGCCGCTGCTACAGCCGCAGCCTCTCCATCCTCGTCAACATTGAAATAATTGGAAAATCTGTATCAAAAAGCATATAATTATTATATATTCGAGGATATCAACACGGACATCGCAACACGATTACCTGGTTTGCAAGCTCGTTGCCAGGACAGTGACCAATGGCTTACAATAAGTCAAATCTTCACTGAGCAATTTCGTTAATTTGTTCTTCGTCGAAATAAGTGTGGGGAGGAGATATCCATAACTGACGTCAGTGTCACCCTGCAGGATTTGTAGAGCTAATGAAACTGGTCTCATACATTTTACATACTCTTCAATGAATCTAGAAATAACGATGTTAGAGCTGAGATTCGTTTAAAAGGAATATCATCACGTATAAAAAAATTCAATAGAAGTCTTAGCGAATTCGCAAGGAAATTCTATAGGATTTCTTAGGATTTCTATA
>NW_021682770.1:0-1910 GCF_001412515.2 Diachasma alloeum | reverse complement strand
TTTTTTTTTTACGGGTGATTTTTCAAAAAAAATTTTTTTTTTAAAGTAATAACTAGCCAATGGTTTTTATTCGCTCTCAATTTTCTTCAAAACTACTGCAATGAGGAAAAAAAAAATTTTGAATATCTATAAATGAGGGGCTAATTGATCGGATTTGTTGACTTGACCACTTAGCTCAACCTCTAGCTTGAGGCTTAGCTATGCCTCGTGGCATTTTGGCACACTCTGCCCACTTGGAAGATTCTATTATTTTTATTAATTTTTCCTACTTTTTCCTTGTTAAACATTTAGGTGTTAATTTGATCGAATTTAGGAGACCAGAATTAAAATTTAGTAGTGATAATTCTTTTTTTAATAATTAATTTAATGATGAAGGAAATATTGAAAAAAAAATGGTCAAAAAATAAAAAAAAAATTCATTTGATGCAGAATAATTTGGTGTTCATGATAATTGAGTTGGCAGATTTGAAGAATTGATTATTTCACTAATAAAAGTGAAAAAGCTAATTATTCAGGGATAATCTCTGCGCTAAGAAAAGTCGATATCAGCCCTCTTGCGGCACTCGCGCACACTATCTCGGTGCTTATCCAAGATGGCTGGAGGCCTGTGGCAGTGATCAGCGGGTGTGGCCGTGTTTAGCATTGTTCGGTGTATTGTTGAGTGATATAAAATAAAAATGGTGAAAATAATGATAAACAATGGGATAAAACAGATAAAAATTAGTGGAAGCGAATTTTGTGAGGAAATTGACTTTTATTGAAATTAAAAAAGGAACTAGAGTGCCTCGGAGAGTGACGCCAAGCATCATGNTGCACACTATCTCGGTGCTTATCGAAGATGGCTGGAGGCCTGTGGCAGTGATCAGCGGGTGTGGCCGTGTTTAGCATTGTTCGGTGTATTGTTGAGTGATATAAAATAAAAATGGTGAAAATAATGATAAACAATGGGATAAAACAGATAAAAATTAGTGGAAGCGAATTTTGTGAGGAAATTGACTTTTATTGAAATTAAAAAAGGAACTAGAGTGCCTCGGAGAGTGACGCCAAGCATCATGATGGCGGCTTGGGACTCGACGTGTTTGAACCTGTTGTGTAAAATGAGTTTGTTTGAGTAATTAAGAAAAATGTATTTACTATTTCTGTTCTCTTTGAACTTTGTTTGTAGGCAATTACCTCCTTATGAAAAAAGAATCATTTGACATTAATTTAGCAAATAGTTGAATTATTGTAATATTTGCAGGAAATTTGAGGAATTTGTTTTTGTTTTTTACAGATGAGTTTTGCATAAAAGATGGAATTTCACGAAGCAAAAGTTTTGAGAAGCTTTTACCCCGAAATGGGGTTGGTAGCGAGAGGGACGAGTAGGAGTGCACATGAAGAAGGAGTGTTGGAGAAGACGCAGCCCCAGATGCAGCCGTGGGTCCTATGAAGCACCGCTGAGTCTCTCATTAATTTATTGTGGATTTTTAATAATGAAAAATTGTGCAAAATTGAAGAGAATTATGAATTACCAAGGAAAGTTTAAATTCTGGTTTTACGCATTAGATTGAGGGGCACTGAAGTAATTTTTGCGTTGATCGAACGTGAGACAACTTAGTTGCTGGTTATCAACGGTAAAAATAGTGAGTAAAAAAATAGAATTGTAGCATGCAGCAATAATAATCCCCTTGCTCATTAGTGAAATTTTCAATTTTCATATTTAAAGATGAGAGTTAAGTTGAAAATAGTTGTAGTTTTGCGCGTTCTATATGTGGCAGTATATTATAATGGGATTTTACAGGAATGTCCTGGAGTAAAAGCAGTATCCAGACAAGAGGGTGAGGTTCAAAGTTGNCGTGAGACAACTTAGTTGCTGGTTATTAACGGTAAAAATAGTGAGTAAAAAAATAGAATTGTAGCATGCAGCAATA
>NW_021682769.1:0-1294 GCF_001412515.2 Diachasma alloeum | reverse complement strand
ATTGGAAATTTAATTCATGTGAGTTTATGTTTGGTTATTGAGCTACATCGGAGTGGTGCAGGTATAAAGAGGAGGTGAATGAGGTATAGAGAGAGAGAGAGAGAGTGATTAGTAGTGTTGGTAGTGGAGTTGTGGGGGGGATTTTTTGAATCGATAGAGGGATTTTTTGAAGAGTTTCATCTTGGAAAATGAAGAGGGAGGAAGTAAGGGAGGGATTACAGGTGTTGGTAGTGAAGTTGATGGGAGGTTTTTTGAAAATGTTTCTTTTTTAACTTGAAGTAATGAGGTTTTTGTGATATTTTGGAGTTTACATGGTTTTGTAATGAATCAAGGGATAGAGGGAGCAAGGGAGGGGTTGGGAGTGTTGGTAGTGGAGTTGATTTATTTTTGTAATTTTTTTTTGGATATTGTTGAGAGTTAGTCATGTTGGTAGTGGAGTTAGGGAGATTTTTCAATTAATGGAGGCATTTTTTGATCCCTCTTAATTCTCAACTTTGAGATTAAGGGATGGAGGGAAGGAGGAAGCAAGGGAGAGATTGGAGGTGTTGGTAGTGGAGTTCATGGAGGGATTTTTTGGATTGATAGAGGGATTTTTTAGAGAGTTTGAAGATTATTGTTTAAAGATTTTTCTTTTAATTTTTTCAGTGTCAACACAGGTTTGAATACAATTGAATTCAAAGAAAACGAATCAGTTCGAGGACATTAATATTGTTAGAGGANGAATTTGGAAATTCAAGTCAGGTGAGTTTATTTTTCGTTATTGAGTTGAGGGAGGGAGAGATTGCAGGTGCTGGTAGTAGAGTTGATAGGAGGATTTAAGCTAAAGAAATAAAGTATTTCTAACTTTTTGGAGTTGATACATTTTTGTAATTTTTTTAAAATCATTTTTTGGATATTGTTGAGAGTTAGTAGTGTTGGTAGTGGAGTTGATAGAAGGATTTTACGAATTGATAGAGGGATTATTCAAAGAGAAGATATTTGTTTCAATTTTTTCAGTGTAAACAAAGGTTTGAATACAATTGAATTTAAAGAAAACAAATAAGCTTAAGGACATTAATAGAAATTGGAAATTTGATTCAGGTGAGTTTTTTTTTTGTTATTGGGGTACATCAGAGAGTGGTGAACATTTACTTATTTTTTGAAAGTAAATGAATCAAAAGTGGGAGCAGGTAATGGAGGGATTAGAGTTGTTCGTAGTGAAGTTGATAGGGGAATTTTTTATTTGAAGGGTATTATTTTTTCAATTCTAAGGAATATTCTTGTAGGTTATTATTTTAATTTTGACGATCAGTCA
>NW_021682768.1:0-1091 GCF_001412515.2 Diachasma alloeum | reverse complement strand
TCAAATTTTTCACATTTTCCAAAGCACAAACGAATGGGTCCTCGGCATCATCATTATGAGGATGCAAACATTTCGGCAACCGAGGTCCGATAATTTTCGACAATCCAAATCTTCCAAATCGATCACTGATTAAGAACTCCCAAGAATCTCTTCAAACCACTGTTTCTTCTGTAATCCTTTTACATAGAGGTTAGCTGCATCTTTGAAAATTTCTTCAGCAATCTGTGGAAGCTCAGAATATGATTCGTCTCCGGTTTCCCAGCGCAACCCATGAAAACTGTTGATTAGCCATGTGTTGGAACGTTTAGCCTTAGCTGATAATTCATCCCATGAATATGGTGGTTTGAAGAGTACACATTCAACTCGTTCAAGGTCATCAATATATGCAACTGCCAGTTCTTTGACGATGAATGTGTTATCATCACTGTGAAATCCTTGAACGTCCGCGATCGCGTCCATCTTTATACCGTACAGTTCTGAGTACGACTGATCACTTTGGTGAAAATACTGCGTATTTCTTGAAGAATTTCAGTGCATCATTATGCTTCATATTTCTGAGAAATGTTTACATTTTGGAAGAAGTGCGCATATTTTTGATCAGTCTCAAGGACAGTGGTTCGGAGTGGGGAAGATTGCATCATAAGAGGTAATACTTCCATCATTCCTTCAACATCAGTTTGCATCATGGATCCCTTGAGTCCAGACGAAGTGAAATTGTTGTGCGCACTTCCACCATTTTTGGTGGACCATAATGATATTGTCATTAGACATTATGGTGAAAATCCACCACAAACGGCACAAGAGTGTTTTCGTGATTTTCTGGATTTGAAGGAGAATTTGGCACTCATTAAGAGTTTACGGATTGGGCTAAATAAAAAAGATGTCCAGTTGATGAGTGATGAAATTCATTTGTTAAAGTCGATTGCGCCATATGTCTGTGAGTACGATGATATTGTTATCAATCACTACGGTAACGATCCCCCGCAAACATCCTGGGATTTTCTCCACGATTTCCTGGATTTGGAAGGAAATTATAAAATTATTAAATTACGTCGAGAATCAAACATGGATGAGAACGAGGAACAGACGGA
>NW_021682767.1:0-1000 GCF_001412515.2 Diachasma alloeum | reverse complement strand
CATCAATTAACTCTCTTTCACCCCTTAATCTCTGTAACAAAAAAATTTTTACTGCCATAAAAATCATGGGCCGGTGAGTAAAATGATTGTTTTGCGGCGCACAGTGACTCCCGGTAATTGAAAATTCACCTCTCCGCTCCTAATTGAGATTAAGGAATGAAAAAAGGCCGGTTCGACGGAGAATTAAATTCTCCATTAATTAACGCTCTTTCAGCCCTTAATCTCTGTAACAAAAAAATATAAACTTCCAAGCACCTCAGGGGCCAGTGAGGAAAATAATAGTTTCACGGCGTACAGTGACTCCCGGTAATTAAAAATTCACCTCTTCCCTCCTAATTAAGATTAAGGGATGAAAAAATGGCAGGTCGACGGAGAATTAAATTCCCCATCAATTAACCCTCTTTCACCCCTTAATCTCTGCAATAAAAAAATATAAACTGCCATGAAACTCACGGGCCAGTGAGAAAAATGATTGTTTTGCTGTGCACAGTGACTCCCGGTAATTAAAAATTCACCGATCCCGTCCTAATTGAGATTAAGGGATGAAAAAAGGGCAGTTCGACAGAAAATTAAATTCCCCATTAATCGATCGCCGTTGCATCCCTTAATCTCTCTAACAAAAAAATACAAACTACGACAAAAACCATGGGTCAGTGAGAAAAATAATTTTCTTCTCGGCGCACAGTGACTTTTCACCTTTCGCTCGCGAATTAAAAATTCACTTCTCCTTTCCTAACTGAGATTAAGGGATGAAAAAGNTTTTTTCATCCCTTAATCTCAATTAGGAGGGGAGAGGTGAATTTTTAATTACCGGGAGTCACTGTGCGCCGCGCAAGTATTATTTTTCTCACTGGCCCATCAATTTCATGGCAGTTTATTTTTTTTTGTTACCGAGATTAAGGGATGAAAGAGGGTTAATTGATGGAGAATTTAATTCTCTGTCGAACTGCACCTTTTTCATCCCTTAATCTCAATTAGGAGGGGAGAGGTGAATTTTTAA
>NW_021682766.1:0-1529 GCF_001412515.2 Diachasma alloeum | reverse complement strand
TTTCTCTTCGCACCTGTACGAATTTTGCAGCGTCATGACTTCGATTCCAATGGCTAGCTTTTGCAACATGACCACTGGTAAGTCGACGAACTCGTCCGTATCGTTGGTGTTGATTACACACACGTTTACGAAACCATCCACGACCTCTGTCAAGCATTCCCCCACAAAAACGTCTTTTTTTAACTTCATTTTAGAGACAATCCCTGTCCCTTTGCTGCATGTTGGTACTCGGACCAACGTCTCTGTTCTAGCTTTCAACCCCGTAGATTCCTTGTCCTCGAACAAATTGAAACGATGACCATTAATTTTTAATGATTTCCCGTGAATCGTCTCAACTTCCAAACTTGAAGATGCTAGAAAATCTTCTCCCAGAATTCCCCCAACACACGGAAAATTCTCCGGAACAACCTGGAATTTATGTCCCAAAATTTCTTCACCTACTTGCAGATAAAGAATTACCTCTCCCAGTGTTGCAACGTCTTGGTTTGAAATTCCCCTTAAAAGGCGCTGNTCGTCCGTATCGTTGGTGTTGATTACACACACGTTTACGAAACCATCCACGACCTCTGTCAAGCATTCCCCCACAAAAATGTCTTTTTTTAACTTCATTTTAGAGACAATCCCTGTCCCTTTGCTGCATGTTGGTACTCGGACCAACGTCTCTGTTCTAGCTTTCAACCCCGTAGATTCCTTGTCCTCGAACAAATTGAAACGATGACCATTAATTTTTAATGATTTCCCGTGAATCGTCTCAACTTCCAAACTTGAAGATGCTAGAAAATCTTCTCCCAGAATTCCCCCAACACACGGAAAATTCTCCGGAACAACCTGGAATTTATGTCCCAAAATTTCTTCACCTACTTGCAGATAAAGAATTACCTCTCCCAGTGTTGCAACGTCTTGGTTTGAAATTCCCCTTAAAAGGCGCTGCCCTGGCATTATTTCTGCTTCCTCAATCAATTTATTAATTTTAATTAAAGATGCCTTTGCCCCTGAATCTGTTAAAAACAACGTGGGTTGTTTCAATTCATCCGCAGACAGTAAAATTTGGATCTTTATTTCCGAAGGTTGCACTGGAGCTATCATTCGCCGCTTATCGGTGACAACTTCTCCGGTTACCTCCGTGGTATGCACCATCATAATTTGATAAGCGCCGACCGGCAGTGAAAGAGTTTTATCTCCTCCTTCCGCACTATTCTTCTCCTTGGCATTATTATTATTTTGTGCATTTTGTTTTCCTCCAGCCGTAAATTTATTCGGGCTCGAATTTAAGTGTTTCATTGCCCCGAAACTCACTTTCGACGTCACTGGCATCCCCAGTTTCTTTTTCAATTTGTGACAGCGAAATCATGACCCACAAATTTGCAGTATTGGCAAACAGAGCCAAATGTGTTGATGCTCCGACGCTCCGTTGCCACTGGCAATGATTTCCGTTGCCCTGTTTACGAATTTGAACAATTTTTCACAAGATGACCTGCTGGACCGCAAGAAAAACAGCCTCCAATGGATTGACGACCCGAAGAAACTCT
>NW_021682765.1:0-1051 GCF_001412515.2 Diachasma alloeum | reverse complement strand
CAATGTTTGTTGATTAATTATGGCTCATTATCGATATGTGTCATTGCTTAAGAAAACAAACTGTGTGATTGAAAAATCGATGAAAACAAAACTGGAGACAATAGTTCACAGGGATCACAGGGAATCACAAGGGTCTTTTTTCCGCATCTTTTTTTTCGATTCTAGGAAAAAACTGATTTGGAAGAAAAAGACGGGAAAAAACAGATTCGGAGAAAAAAGCCGACGGAAAAAAAAAGTGGAAGGGAAAAGAAACAAAAGACTTAAACATATTATTATGACCAAATTGGAAGGGTCACGAAGTGTCACGAAGGGTCACAAGGGTCATGAAGAGATTACAAAGGGGTCACAAAAAGATCATAAAAGGATTACAAAGGGGTCATAAAGGGGTTAGAAGAAGGCCACAAGGGCCACAATTTTGTCTTTTTTCTGTGGGATTGTTTTCTTATGGGCTTTTTTTCCATGAGATATGTTCTCCCTGGCATATTTTTTTCGCCCCGGCGGGAGGAAAGTGCAGACTTCGCTGCGCGGGAGGGAATTCTGATTTTCCTCCTACGCCGGAGCGACAAACGCTGTTGTAACCACGGAATGTAAAATAAAAGAGCCCTACCCGCGTGCTTATCAACCTCGCCTTCGGCTCGGCTGATAATTCTGCACGTCGGCAGGGATCCTTTATTTTACCTCCCTAGGTTAGAAAAATACTATTCCCAGGTTTTTTTTCTGGGACCATTCTTTCGCCAACTATTTTTCCCAGTCTTCTTCTTCCGAGTCTTTTTCTCAAGCCTTTTTTTCCGACAATCCTTTGGGTCAGCGGCTGATAGAAATATGATAAAATTTTGCAATCTTCTCCTGAAACGCACGTATATCATTAGTTCNTTTACCTCCCTAGGTTAGAAAAATACTATTCCCAGGTTTTTTTTCTGGGACCATTCTTTCGCCAACTATTTTTCCCAGTCTTCTTCTTCCGAGTCTTTTTCTCAAGCCTTTTTTTCCGACAATCCTTTGGGTCAGCGGCTGATAGAAATATGATAAAATTTTGCAATCTTCTCCTGAA
>NW_021682764.1:0-1258 GCF_001412515.2 Diachasma alloeum | reverse complement strand
ACGGTTTTTATAGACAGATTTTTCTTAGTTTTCGCACTCCTCCATAATTTAACTGTTTTTTTTATATTCATAGCCTATAGGTTCGTCACCATCCGAACAACTATCAGGTGATCCTTTAAGATGCGGTTGGAATTCTGTATCCTCAATTGGTATCATTTCGATATCGCTATACGGCTCTTGGAAATCGAGAGTGAATTCTTCAATCATTTCTACACCATTATATTCCTCCATAGTTTCTTTCAATATGTTCTCGAAATTAGTTGCCGATTCTCGTTCTTCATTAATTACAGGAGTTTCCACAAGATTCATCACTGCAAATGTTGCCATGAGGAGCTTAATAACGTTTATAGGATTGAATCGCAGGGTGAAAACAATTGGACATATACAATTAGAAAGAGAATGTTTTTCCGTGATATGTTTATGTAGACTGAACACTGTACGAAACGGATGAGAACAAAATTGCAGAAATATTCGGGTTTATCAATAATGCATGATTACTGAACTGATACGGTATTTTGGGTATAGGTGACGTTCGCATGAATATTGTTACTTTGTTTGGATTTATTATCGCTTTCAGCAGTGTGTTAACACCACATATAGTATAATAATGAATCACCTCATGGAACCATTACTCAGCTTTCTCAGACACGAAAATTATAAGATAAAGAATACTATATGGAAAAATTCCGATTATTCGGTAATTTTTTTTGTATTTGTGGCTGCTTTTCCTTGGAATAACCACAACATTGCTGCACCTGAAGTAGAAGAAAATTCTATCCCAGTGGATCATTGTTTCTTTAATCTGTTATTGTTGTCATCATAATGCCGGATTCTGAAGGAATATAATCTTCACGTGCGGAGTATTAGAATCAAAATTGAAAATTCAAATATTTGGAATCAGTGACTTATAAAAGAAATCAAAGTTGTTTCTTCATAACTCAGATGCCGAGATAAATGCGAAAAAAGGTATACTGTATTATTTCATGATCTTCCCGATGCAATCATTTCCATAAAATCCTGAGCCATATATTTTTTTATAAAAAAATTGTTTCAAAGGGGTAGTTCACCTTCCAAATTTCAACCCCCAGAGAAACTATTAATCGAGATACGCGGTAGCGTATCGGCCAAGAAATGTTTTGACCGACTAAGCAAATGAAAATCGGTATAATGAAAACGGGAAGACAAATCGGGAATGTGTCATTACTTACGTTATATAAATCGCCTATGAGCTTTTCAACGGTGTCACTATGGTATTTTT
>NW_021682763.1:0-1137 GCF_001412515.2 Diachasma alloeum | reverse complement strand
TCAATTATCTCATGATATACTAATTTCGGGAAAAAATGTCAAAGACACTATTGGAGTGAGCTGATTGAAACCATGCTCAATTGAAAGAACGAAAAATCCTTGTTGAAAATATTCACGGAAGGCCTATAAATTTATATTTCGTCCCTTTCGAAAGGAAAAAAACAGTCGAATACGAAAAATGAATTCTATTGATCGATCTTAAATCTACTTCTTGTGTTTTTACTACGTCCGAAGTTGCCGCTGATCTTGACATCTCCTGAGGGAAAATTATTCGACAATAAATAGAAAAAAAGGATTTCATTAGGATCTGGCATTCCAAAAACGTTCTCAGCATTAGGATAGTGTGAGTATTTGATATTTTTTTGTCATCATTCCATGGACAGTGAATTGCAAGGTTGAAAGTGAGCCTGGTTTAGTTGTTCCTTCATTTTCATATTTTCTTGTTGTGCATCGGCCGTGAGGCTCTAGTCAAATACAATGTTCATTAACGATCTCATTGTGATTCTTCAAAATTGTCAAAAAAAAAATTGTTTATTCATTCCAGAGATCTTACGATATGGGTGAACGTGCTAAATACGCAATTGTTCTCTGGGCCAGTGATCCGGGTACCGTGTCTGTGGTTCTGACGGAGAATATTGGCTGTAATAAGAAGAATGAGTTGATGGCAAAATGGGAGGGCCGATATTGGAAAATAAAAAAAGTTTTGGAAGAAAGTGGTAAGATTGCTATCACTATGTAACAGTCCGTTCTAGTTTGACATGGCGCAAAAAGCTAATAGAATTTTTCAATAGAATTACAATAGAATTTCAATAGAAATTCCAATAGCAATTCGATGCAATTTCTATTGATTTTTCATCACACTGTCTGTGAAACGTCGTTTTACGGACACTCCGTGTCCGTCAAACTCCATTTGCAGACAGTGAAGAAAAATTACGTTCGTCACTCGACCGAAAACAACTTTTCTGACTCGTGTGATTGCATTCCTCGGCTTCGCCTCGGTCTGCAACCATTCGGCAGAAAAGTTTTTTCGGTCCTGTGACGAAAANATTCGGCAGAAAAGTTTTTTCGGTCCTGTGACGAAAATAGCTATGTCTATTGAATTTTTTCATACGTGAATATCCAATGAGAAGTGAAAAC
>NW_021682762.1:0-1314 GCF_001412515.2 Diachasma alloeum | reverse complement strand
TGTCCCATCCCAGTCAATCTATCTAACGAGTAAATTTTCTCAACAGGCGAGACGTCAAAATTCATGAAACTAGAGAAGAAGAATCCGACTGGAAATTCCCCATCCCGAATCGACCCACCTAATTCATCTTCCAAAAATACTGAGGAGAGTAGAGACGATAGAGGATCATCATCTCTAAGTACTCATGACAGTACTAAAGCTTTCGTGGGCCCCAGAATCCGGTGGACAGAAGCACAGCGTTCGACAGTTCTATCAGCTTTCGGAGAACAGTTGAAAATTGGGGAAATCCCATCAGGGGTAAAGATGCAGAGTCTCATATCCTGCAGTAGATGTTTAGAAGGACGAACTGTTGTGCAAATGAGGAGCTGGTTGCACACGCAAAGAAAAAAAATGTTGATAAATAATTCCAGTAAATCCAGTGAGAGAGAACAAAAAGAACTGAGCAAAACATACTCAGAGCCGACTCGCTCAGAAATATCATCAGAGCTGACAAGCGATCAAGGTGGAGGCGAATGTCAAAGCAGTCAAAAAGAACAATCATCAGCACAAGAAGTGCCATCAACACTTAAGGTGACCAACCTCACATTACCCACTTCTCACAAACAGGATACCGAAATCCTTGAGGCTCTGAAGCTATATCCCAGTACCCCGTCATCGAAAACGATCTTTTCCAAGCAGATACCTCCACCACCACCCCCTCCACCACCACCCTCTCCACCACTACCCCCTCCACCACCATCAACACCACCTCAATCACGTTTGAATCTTCAAGAAAATATCTCAGCCATTCAGAATGATAATGAAGATGATAACGATAATGAAACTGGTGTACTGATTGAAAATGAACGAGAAGAAGAGTCATCCAATACTCCATTGATGAATGATGAGATCGTAAAGCACAGATTAATGAATCCTTCGATGCCAGCTGCAGTCACGAATTTCCAGGCTCCTCAGTGTATAATACCTGAACTCCAGGTGCCAGCTATTGAGACCACCAAGTTCCAGTCTTTACCTCTACCTCCTATCAGTGACAATGAAGGCAATAGTGCCATGATTTCAGAGAATATTCACAACAGTACTGGGAAAAAAATCGTGTCAACACTTGTCGAGATTGCCAAGACGGCATTACTCACCCATCATGTTAATGAGGATCCAAGCACTCATAGATCTGAGATCAAAACATCACAACAGGAATACCCAGGAGCCAAGGCACCACAACATCCCGTTGAGGCACTGGATTCGAAGGAAATTGAGGACAAAGAAAGCTCTGTGCCACAAGAAGAAATTCTGGAAACGGAGGGAACAATAATAGTC
>NW_021682761.1:0-1024 GCF_001412515.2 Diachasma alloeum | reverse complement strand
TCAAAAAGTGGGGTGGTGGTCAAATATCGCGCAAGGTATTGATGTATGGAGTGGAGACCCCACATATGGTTGAGGGGTGAGAATATTATTATATTTTATCATCATATATGTTCCAGTATCTAATGATATATTGATGATATACTGAGATCTACATTATATATACATATATCTCTACATAAAAAATGAGGAAGGCGAGGGGGGTGGGGTGAAAATTCAGGCGACGTTCAGGGTCAGGGGCGGGGGTGAGCCTGTAAGGGGTGGGGGTGATAATATTTATATATCCTTTTAATATATATTTTTTAGCACATATTCCTATATCATGTATATATTTCACATATATCCGTTTCTATAACAAAAAAATGGGGGGGGGGTATTCAAAGGCCGCCAAGATTCAGGCGACATTCAGGGTCAGAGGGGCGGTAATATTTATTTATGTTTTTGAAATGTATGTCGTTGACGCTCATCGCTCACCGCGGAAAAACATATATGTGGATATTTTTATGCGACATATGTGTAATATATATGGAAGATATATTTGATTACCTAAAATTGACAAATATGTCGCATTTATACTCTATTCCGTGCGGGCATGTCNGATGTATATATTTCGTATATATCCCTTTCAATGATAAAAAATGGAGGGGGGTATTCAAAGGCCGCCAAGATTCAGGCGACATTCAGGGTCAGAGGGGCGGTAATATTTATTTATGTTTTTGAAATGTATGTCGTTGACGCTCATCGCTCACCGCGGAAAAACATATATGTGGATATTTTTATGCGACATATGTGTAATATATATGGAAGATATATTTGATTACCTAAAATTGACAAATATGTCGCATTTATACTCTATTCCGTGCGGGCATGTCGCGAATATTCATACATATTTTTGAAATATATTTCCTATNCCGTGCGGGCATGTCACGAATATTCATACATATTTTTGAAATATATTTCCTATGACATATTGCTATGTCATGTACAATATATATACATATCTCTCAACATAAATGGAAACATCAAA
>NW_021682760.1:0-1510 GCF_001412515.2 Diachasma alloeum | reverse complement strand
ATAACTCTACTCCATACATTGCTGCCGCCTTTACTGTTGAGTCCATGAAATAAAGCCTTCTCTTCAAATTTGTTACTCCCGCTCTTCTAGTTTCTCCCCAAACTTTATTTATCAATTGTTGTGTTTTACCAGCCGCTTTCTCTGTGTGTTTTGTGTATCTGTTCGTAGGTGTAAACCAGAATCCTAGATATTTAAATTCATTCACTACCTCGATCTCCGCCTCTTTGTATACCCATTTCTCGTTCTTTCGTTTGCCTCCGTTTCTAAATACCATGATTTTTGTTTTTTCTACGCTTACCTCCATCTTATTTATGTCTGACCATCTCTCCAGGTTGTCCAACATCTTTTGTAGCCCCCTTCCATCCTCTGCGATCAGGGCTGCATCATCTGCGTAGAATAGGGCGAATATTTTCGTGTTCGAGCCTGGTCCTATCCCTGTGCCACCATCTCCTCTCCTTCTCAATTCTGGCTCCAGGTCATTTACGTAAATATTGAAGAGAATTGGACTGAGTGGACATCCCTGTCTCACTCCTTTGCTCGTAACGAATGCCTCCGTTTTTTCCTGTCCTACCAGAACTTCATTTTTTGTACACTTGTATATTTCTTTCGTCATTTCCAGAAATCTTCCATCGATCCCCATCTGCTCCATCTTTCCCCATAGCCGCTCTCTGCTCACTTTGTCGAAGGCTGCTTTGTAGTCGATAAATGCCACATAGAGTTTACCTCTTTTTTGCTTCAGTTTGTTGCCCACTAGAGTATTCAGTATAAATACTGACTCCATCGTTCCTCTGTTTGGTCTGAAGCCCGCTTGCGCTTCTGTTAGTTTTTCTTCTTTCTCTAGCCACCTGCTTAGTCTCGATGCCATGATTGTCGCCAGTATTTTATACCCAATATCCAGCAGGGATATTCCTCTATAGTTACTAGCCTCACTTTCATCTCCTTTCAATTTGTATATGGGAAATATCGTTGCCATCCTCCATCGTTCAACCAATTGCTTCTTCTGCCAGATGTCCTTAATCAGTTGTATTAGTTCTAGTCTTCCTTCTTTCGGCATCCCCAGCAGGAATTCAGCTGTTATCTCATCTTCGCCCGCTGCTTTTCCCATTTTTAAATGTCTCATCACCGCCACGACCTCGCTCTGCTCCAGTGGGCTGTTTAACTCTCCCCCTCCGACGTCTTCCTCTGTTGGTTCTGTTTCCTCTTCTTCTTGGTTGTGTGAGTTTGAAGGCTTCTCAATATTTTGTATCTTGTCTTTCATGATTTGTGCCTCTACTGTTTCTCTTTGATTTTCCTCTTGTGTTCCTTGTTCTTCATTTTCTTGTTGTCTCTTCGCTGCCGTTTCTTGTTCTGCTTCTTCTATCTGTTCTATTTCCCCTTCCAGAAGGATCCGGAAGTGGTTCAGGAGTTTTTCTTTCGTTATTTTGCCTGCTAGTATTGCTCTTTTCTTTTTCCTGTACCATGACATAGCTTTCCACCAGTCTGCTAGGTTTTTACTTGCCTTCACCTCTCT
>NW_021682759.1:0-32857 GCF_001412515.2 Diachasma alloeum | reverse complement strand
TCTCAATAAACAAGTATAATGATCGCCATGCGTTGCACTGTGCATAATGGCACATTTGACAAAATATACTTCGCCAGAGAAGGATACAGAAGTAGTCGGTACGGTTTTCAATTTCCAATTTTGTAGTTTCTTTTTCACATTCCTTTGATCTATTTCGAATATATTCAATTTAACTACAAGTACGTCGGAACATGAGGATACCGATGTTTTTTTGGAAAAAGTGACTTGATCATCACAATTATCACAATATTGCATAATGTTACTCCATTTATCAAAATTTTTTCCAATCAATTCGTTTAGATCAATATTCTTTTTTAATCCATTCGTGGATAATGTAATCATGAATCTTGATTCTTTTGACATTGTAAAGTAATTACATGATTTACAACGCTTTAACTCGGTGAATACTATTTCAGCCCATTTTTGTATCTCAGTTATTTTGTTAAATACAGCTTCTAAGAATGATATAGGATCTCTTTCATTAGCTTGACAAAATTGCTTACCAATTGATTGTATGACTTGAATTGCATTCAGAACTTGTGAATCACCTCTAAGATACTGTTCCAAAAAGGATTGAATTTCGTACAATTGATCGTTCTTTATCTCGGATAATGCAGAACGCAAAGCAGCTGAGTGAAAAATACATTGAATTACTGTATTGGAAAAACTTGATGTTCTGTTTAAATTGCACAATCGACAATAGATGTTTCAATAACAGCTTTTCCTTGTTCTATTTCGATATCATCAATTACTCCTGTGTGTAATACCCACCGTGTATCCCATACTTTTGGCCAACGCTTAGTGATCGCAGGTATTTGTGGTAAGTTCGATCGATGGAGTCTCCTTAGTCTATTATACTCATCGATTGCTAATGAGGATGCTTTGATGGAAAACGGATCGAAGTTGATTAAGTGAACACCTTCCAGAGTTGTAACTCTTGATAAAGCAACGTAACTCTGTCCAGCGGAGAACACAGTGTTGCCGAGATCCATGGCAGCAACACGTAAACTTAAACCTTGACTCTTATGAATGGTAATGCCATAACTTAAACTGATTGGAAATTGCCTTCTTGTTATGTATACCCCATCCATGATTTCAAATTTGACATCCATTCTTTCAATACTGTATGTTTGTCCTGATTCTAGTTTTATGGTTACTGTCTTTATATGATTGTTTCCATGCATTATCGATTTAGAAACTGATTCTACAACCGCGATAGTTCCATTGACTAAACCTAGAGTGACATCAATATTTCGTCTCAGCATGATTTTTGCTCCTAGTTTGATTGTTATGTACTTTGCCAATCCTGCAGACGAACGATCATCTTGCTCAATCGTCTCAAGAATCTTCACAGCTTTATTTCATAAACGGCAATTGCGGCAATTAATAGAATCTTCAGCAGTTAATGTTATCTCCTCGAAAGGGATTTCCCGCAACATTAGGGTATTTAGATAATCGCATTGCTTCCGTGTGGCAAACAAACATACAGTATCTGCCGGCAATAACTGGATTCATTTTGCCAGAAACTGTGGTCGTTCTTCGACATTTGCCAATTCGATATGACATTTTCGTGATTCTAGTAATTTAATGTCTTCTCCAGTCATGTGGCCAACTCTGAGACGTGAAAGTAATTCCCCATAAACACCGTCTGTTTTCTGACGCATATTAATGGTTAGTTCATCATAAGAAAACAAATCTACCCAGAGGTTGACACTAAGCATGGACTCTAATCTCTTCTCAATTTCTTCCGTAGATAATTGAATATAAGTTGGGTCTTGCATAACTGGTGGAAGTTGCATTAAATCCCCAAATACAAGAATGTGTTTTTTACCGAACCAACCATCAACGTCTTCAAATGAATCAAATATTTCCATTAGTCGTTGATTGATATATATCAATGTCACATTAGATACCATCGATATCTCATCTATGATTATCAGTTCAACTTCACGCATTTCTTCACGCATAACTTTCAGAACGTTATCTGATAATTGTTTATATTTTGGTGTACCTCCATGCTCTATAGGGAGTTGAAAATACCTATGAATAGTTAAACCATTTATGTTGAAAGCTGCAATACCTGTTGGTGCGGTGACTGCAGTTTTACGATTCATTTCTTTACTAATCCAGGTGCGAATAACATCAATGAGGAAACTCTTACCTGTTCCACCTTCACCACTTACGTACAAACGTAATGTTTCATTCTTGGACCCAAGAGTCTGTGTCACTCTCTCAAATATCCGACGTTGATCAGCATTCATTTGTGAGATCATAGTAGACAAATCTGTACTTTTTGCGACGCGATTATCAATGTCTTGAAATTCTTTCATTGCCACCTTCGCCTCTTTCGGTCCATCGGCTATTTTTGTAGGAGATGATTGAGTGTCATCATTTTCTTTGTTCAACTCATTATTAATTTTTTCTGTAATAAAATCCAATCCTCGTTGAAAATCTTCTAGACGATTATGATATTCACAGGCTTGAATGAGTACGTCTTTTTGTCCTTGAAATGCCTCAGTATAGGATGCGAAACCTCTTTTTAGGTCATCAGTATCTCTCCATGGCTTGAACAACAGAAGTAAACCGTAGAAAAAATTTTCAGGTTGAGTATTCACATTGTACCTCCAGTGATTAATTAAATGAGGTCTTGTGCGCTTTCTCATAAACAAGGAAGGTTTCAGAGTATAATACTCCACCCCTTCCATTTTTGGTTTACTTCTAATGATATCAAACCATGCACAAAAATCATAGAGGCACATCGACTCCAATTTTTCTGGTCGTTGTGGATAATAATCATCTACGAAAGATTTACAAAATATATCTGTCGAATTTTCATTCATGCTCTTTATTTCATTATAATTTTTAACTTTCTTTCTACGAACCATCCCAATATCAATCCATTTAATGGTCGTGTCCGGATCAGTCCCGTACAATGAAATGCCGAGCAATGTATCTGCAGCTTCAAGAGCTCCGAGCTCTCGATTCTGCAATCCTCGCATTCCTAAATTCCATAATCTTTGTCTGATAGTTTTAGTAACAGCTGCTTCTTGTATTACAGTCGATGATTTTGACGTTTCATACTTTGTTGAATACTTGGTACAGTACTGTGTTAGTAGAGAAGAAGACTCTCCTATGAATTGAATATCCATGTTACCTTCCCATGCTGTTAAAATTGCAGGATTGTAATCATTGATATCTACTTCAAATTGCGAACGCGGAAGATCGTAGAATCTAGACTTTGCTCGCAATTTTTTACGACCAGCTATTGAAACGGCTGGATCACGTAATACAAAACTCTTAGATTCAGGTCGCGAAAACCCGAACCGACATTTCTTTGCCATTTTTCCCGAGGCTAACTTTTTTGATCGTAAACAATAACTGTTATGCTTATGTTTTTGATGTGTTGTGATACGTCGATGGAGAGTGGGAGAAATCTTTGCATTAGGCAGTTTGCATGTGACATATTTCATAATAAATTCAGCCACCTCTTCATTTGATTGAACACCTACAATAGGGGTCTTTTCAATCCAGATGACCAAATGAAAATGTTGAGTGCCGCGGCCCTGATACTCTCTTCGCCAGAAATAGTGTAGTATTTTACCAATTGGGTGGCTGTTTGATGTCAAAAAATCAAGCATAGCATGAAATTTGTTATCAATGAATCGAGAAGCAGAGACAGGATCAGCAGCAATAACTTCACCATCCGACAATTTATCCAAATGTGGAGAATTTACTCTTCGAACATATAGAACCAAGTCTGACCAAAGCCATTCCGCAGGACTCAATGTAAGAAACCATGTGGCTGGACCATAATATCTTACCATGCAACTTAAATTATTACGTGGTTGTCTCCAATATTGTTCTGAATTACGGAGTCTTTCGAAGACTGTATTCATGTTCGTTTCAAGATCTCCTGTTCTAATTTGGTCCAAATAATTGGCTGCTGTATATTTTTGTCGTGGGTTTGTTACATGTAGAGTATGATAAATCCCACTGTTGATTTGGCGCATATTGGCATTATTTAATAAGTAGAATAAATACTGTGGATTCAATCGGAATCTGGAATCTTTTGAACATAATCTTAATTTAATGTACTCGGCATCCGCTAAAGGTTCGTTTCTCGTTTCTCCCTGACCGTTAACTCCATATGGATATAAATCGGGAAAACAAAGTAAATCCAGGTTTTGAGCATTATAATTCAATGGGATATTCTTTACTTTTTTCAGTTGATACAAATTACAAGTGGTTTCATTGATTCTTTTGTCATGCATTGGATAAACTGTGTATTGCTCTAAATAAGTTGCCTCACTTTTTATTTGTGTAATCATAGGTGACGGATTACCACATTCATTTCTAGTTCCTTCAGCTTTTTCATTATCACCTATCTGTTGAGAATCCATCGGATCTGACCCACTTCGTTCGGGTTTATTATCAATACAGAATTCTTCATTATTTGCGTCACATTCCACCTCATTGCATGCAACAATTTCTTCATCATTTTCTTCAGCTTCTATTTGAAATTCTACATCATTTTTCGTTAAAAATTTCATTAACTGTTCAGCTGATTCTGGCAGATGAATTTCACTGTACAATGGATTGTTATTCTGTAACCATTTCAATGCTTTGAATACTTTCTCAAGATCCACTAATTTTTGCCAAACGGTTTTAGCCTTTGTTGGAATTCCTCGAACCAAAATGTATAACTCATGACTTTCATTGATAGGATCAGTCGTTGTCGCTATTTTGTTCAATGTTTCTCCCAAAGGAAGTGGTAAGTGAAAAGATTGACCTTTTAACCTCAGAAATTTGGAAGTATGTGGTATGTTTCTTTTCATAACCGTTCCCGAACGCTGTACCACTTGAAAGACTTTTGCTCTTTGGATAAGAATCTTCTCGTATTCGTTCAATGTACTTATTTCAGCTGGTACCTCTTGAGCATTCAGCCCATTCAATATACAAACTGGAGGTAAGTGATTCATTCGAAATTTGTTCAAACAATAATCACATATGTATTCACTAGCATGTGCATTATTTTCATCGACAAATTTGAGTAAGTCGTTCCAGCAAGGATTCACTATTTCCTTACGCAAATTAGCGATCACTCTAACAGATCTGTTGCATTGTAATTTTTGACAAGAAATACAGGGAAACTCAGGCACGTCCATCGATCACTTGGTTAAGGCAATGAAAGCATCTTTATGATTCATTTGAATTGAATCTTCATTCAAATTGTTATTTCCAGACATAGGTGATTCGAACGATGCTCCAGTCACTTTCGCGTCTTCTGACATTTTTCGCAAAATATTCAAATTGGCAGTTTCTAACGCATTATCTATCACGTCAATATTGTTGAAATTTTGTCTGATTTTATAAAGTCTTATAACAGTTTTAACTGCTGGGAAATGAGGCGCTAGCATTTTTGCCGCCAGAAGTAACGATTTACATGGACATTGCTGTGTATAACAATGAGCTAGATGACCTAATTTATCTTCGCGGTGTTGGAAAAAGGTTTGTTCTAGGAATCGCGGATAAGAGCGTAAAGTTTTGACTACTAATTCTTGTAAAAGTGTTTCATAGTTGCTTAATATTTCTTCGTTTTCTAATGCCCGACAATAAATACTACAATTCCAGGTCAAGTTAATATTTTTGTGCTTAAGTAGTGGCAAAATATTGGTCGATTGCCCTTGCGAATTCATAACGATAGTAGACAATTTTAGATCTTCAAAGCAATATGTCATTTCATGAAAATATCCTTCCATAGACGCGGTATGTCTTGATCCTCCACAGAGGTTAAAATCATAATCATCATATTCGCCTGATTTTGTCCTGGTCAAATAAAACTCTACAGTATTTTTCAAATTTGTTGTTAATCTATTCAATATCTTTACCACAGATTTCCTTTTCTCCATACACCATTTTAATATGTTGGCCGCTTCTAGTCTACATTCCGCAGCATCTTTGAAATCAAGTGTTGCAATAACATCTGTAAGTTTTCCGATGGAATCTTCAATCGAAAATTTCATTACAATAGTTTCAGATTTAGATTTGCTTTCAAGAGTAACTTTCGAGCTGTTGTTCTTCGTCGCTGATTTGCGAGTTGTTGAATTTTTCGCTCTTCCGCCTTTATTGTGTTTTATAACCCTTGCTTTTTTGGGAACATTTGTTTTGACTGTTTTCCTTCTAACATTTTCGTATTTGCAATCTTTCACTGTAACATCAATTGCATTGATTGCGAGTATGTTTATTGCCTTAGTAACTGATTGAACATCAATATCAACATTGAGACCAATACTCTTCGACGTTCCATCTTCGTTTTCATCTTTAGCTTTTACTACTTCATCTGCAACTGCTGAATTTGTATGGGAATCCCCCTTTTCTACGTCATCATGTTCAATTACCTCACACGAGTCATTCTCGTTTAGCGAACAAATCTTTGGAAGTACTTCGAAATCATGTTTAAGAACATGTGCTTCTGATAACATTAATTTTGGGGTATTCTCGTCAATTTTTGAGCGTTGTACAAACTGACGTTGTCAATATGCTGTTAGTTCTTTTCGACGAATTACAGCCAAATCATGGTCTTTGCATGAGTTCTGATTAGAAATATGAGGAAATCGAGATATTTCTTTAGACTCAAATATATGTTTAAGGTGCGGACGCATTAATGATGTGTCATATTTTACGAGTTCAGGCTTATCCCGAAACAACAATGAAATCGCGAACGCAATCGCGAATACTCCGCAATCAACGCCATTCGTTTGGTTTTGAACTATTACAAAGTGAACTGTTTCATCACTTACTTTGTAAAATGGGTACAAATGTTGTAAAAAGGTTTGATGGTCATCATGTAGACATTGCACATTGAGAGAATCGTAAATTCTACAATTTACGACCATCGTAATAAGAACATATCCAGTGCCCAGAATTCGGATCATTCTCGATTAGATCACAATACAAAATTTGAATGTGTTTCTGAGCTGCCATGATCGGTTCAATTCTTTCTGCTCGTTGTACATATATAGTATCCCGATGACAATAATCTGAATGATTTCCTAAGATTTGACCGAACATTCTGATGTGATCATCCTGCAATCTTTTATTATCAGATATCATACCCAGCAATTCCTCAGATAAAGGACGAATGGAATGTCGTAATTTTCGCCTTTTCTTAGGACATTCAGGATTTGCCTTTGAAAATGTCTTATTAATTGACCGTTTAAACACACGGTTAGTGATTTTTTCCTCATGATTTGTTTCATAAATCACATCGATATCCATTTCTTCTATTTCCACTGTAGTTGGAACCTGGGTATGGATGTGATTAGCTTGTCTGCCTTCTTTTTCTACCACTGGTGGTTCACGTTTCGGATTCAGTACCGATTTTTTGCAAAATACATTAGTCGACCGTTGACGACGCTTAACATTGCGAACATCATCTACTGGTTCGACTGTGAAATCATTCGCTTTAATTGGGAATTGGGACAAAATACCTATCTCAAACATACGCAGTAAATGACTTCTCATTTTTGATACGTCATATACAATTTGTTGGGGATTGTCACCAAATGCAATTGAAACGGCGAAAGCTATCGCAAAAACACCGCAATCGAAAGAGTTCGATTGGGATTGGACCCTGCAAAAATGAATATGAGCCTCATCAATTGGAAACCATGGATACAGCATCTGTAAAGTTTTTTTATGATGGGGGTGGAGAATGTTGGAATTTGAAGAATCATAAATATGAATTAGATTTCCATTGAACCAAGTGCAAATCCAGTGTCCTCCTCGCATTTGCCAGCCATTTTTGCTGTTCAATTCATCGCTGAAACTGTGCATCAAATGAATATGGGTTCGGTTCCTATTAATGGGAATCACCAATTCGGGAACCTGAAATTTCCAGGTTTCTCGGAGTTCATAGCCAAACTGTTGATGCAATAGAAAGGCAAAATAATCAACTTCATCATCCGATAACCATCCTTCCATACCGTGCGCTGATATTATGGCGGGATTGAAAATAGGCATCTTTGCAAAAATGAACTATATTGAAATGGATAAAAACTCTTTTTGTTTTTAATATACTTCCTTTATTGAAATAACAAAACAGATGACAATGCTTAATACAAGCTAATTATATATACAAACGCAGACTAGATTTTTGTAATATCGAATTTTGCAAATTTGGTCATCAAAAATAAACTATGCAATATTGCACACAGCTTGAAAAAGCTGAAATGTGGAAGTATGACACAGCTTATCAAAAGCCGATCGCTCACACAACAAAGGCGATAAGAAGTGCCCACAGCTCTTAAAGAGCTGACTAACTGAAAAAGGCGATCAAATATGCCTACAGCTTATTAACAGCTGATCAATAATAAAAAAGGCCTTAATAATGTGCCCACAGCTTTCAGGAAGCCGACAAGATAAAATGAGTACAAAGCTTATCCTTTGGACTTCTTCGTACGATTTCTATAACTACAAATAACACTAGCAAAATAGCGGTTAGAAAGCACATGAACACACAAAACACACTATTCACAGGATAAAAGCATCAACTACGGTTGTTAGATTAAATAAAACGACTAATGGAACCTACAAGTACCGAACTAAGCACTAACAAACTAAGTAAAATATTGCACTAAGCGTTTACAAAAGCAATTGCACTAAGCGTTTATAAAAACCACAAAGATGAGAAAAGTCCTTCGCCCGTCAACCTGTGTCACTAAAGTAGGGATAACACCCAGCGCCGCCACACGGGAATGGAAATTCTCACAGTGGAAAGACTTTAGCGACCTTGTCGATAATTCAGCAGCATGATATTAGCCGCAATTAATGATAATAAAAAAAAAGAACTCATGCAATCGATTGTAAATCGTTCGCAGGTGATTGTAAAATAGTTGAGATTGTTTAAGAGTTGATCATTTTTTTATAAAAAATTAAAAACTATTGACCCATGTATTAACCGGAATTTTTTATCTAATTACTCTTAAACGCCAGGTAAATTAGGAATTTCGTTTTTATAATTAATTAGCGATCTAATTACTCTTGAACGCTGATGCGAACTAATTTAGTATTTACAAACGATTGCAATAAACAAAATCGTTTAAGCGTAATAGAAAAAAAATCCGGCTAACTACATGGGTCAATAGTTTTTATTTTTTTATTAAAAAATGATCAACTCTTAAACCATCACAACTATTTTACAATCACCTCCGAATGATTTACAATCGATTTCATAAGTTCATTTTGTTCATTATTAATTAATTGCGGCTAATATCATACCGCTCGATAATNCGTAATAGAAAAAAAATCCGGCTAACTACATGGGTCAATAGTTTTTATTTTTTTATTAAAAAATGATCAACTCTTAAACCATCACAACTATTTTACAATCACCTCCGAACGATTTACAATCGATTGCATAAGTCCATTTTGTTCATTATTAATTAATTGCGGCTAATATCATACCGCTCGATAATTCGGTCAATATTAGAATTAGCCTGTGCTGCCATCTTTCGGAATCAAGATGAATGCCCGAAGATTATAGATAAACGCGCTAATTAAAATTACAAATTTTGACGGAAATTTACATTCCGAATTTGTTAAATTATTTCGAGTGAGTAAGTTTTAGTAACAATTTCATGTGTGTGAGAGAGAGAGACAGAGAGAGAGTTTTAACAATAATTCGATGAGTAAGTTAGTGAGTGTTTGTGTGTGTGTGTGTGTGTGTGAAAGAGAAACTAACTTTTAACAACACTTTGATGAGTGTGTGTGAGTGTGTGTGTGTGAGTGAGTGAGTGAGTGAGTAAGACTGCATGCCTGCGTGGGAGAAGGGTGAATGGATGGATGCAGAATTATAATTAAATGTTTATTAAGTGACCATTTCCATGAAATCATTATAATAAAATATAAAATATATGAAAGGTAACAGAAAGGTAACAAAATCCATAAGCATGCCCTGAAAAAAACGAAAAACAGTATGGATGCAATAGATGTAAAAATTGATTGATATAAATGTGTATGAAATGATGCATTCCAAATCGAAAACTCACTTCCATGTATGAGGTGGATAAGGAAGGGATGGGGTTCAATTAAACCTCCCGAAGTAAAAGATGGGGGCTCCTCCATGACCTCCACCATTTGGGGGAGGCGGAGGCCCACGACGGTCTCCCTTATTCTTGTAATATTGGCCCTTCCAATAGCTAAAGATTAAAAAAGCATGTATGTGAACGAGTTAGTGAGAAATCATAAACGAGTGAGAGAGTGAGTAAAAAGTAAAAAAACAAAATGACGATTCTGTGAGAACAGAATCACATCTTACGCGGCATCTCTTTTTTCCTTCTGCTGCCCTCCTCTTTTCCCTCTTCCTCTTCCTCGTCCTCTTCCTTCTCCTCTCCCCGTTCCCCGGTTCGCTTGGCCAACATCCTCAGCTTTTTTCCGTTCCAACACATTGAGCTGTTGGCGAAGGTTGGCGATCATGCAATCCCTGAGGTCTCCCTCAGAGATCCTGGATCCAGTTCGATGCTGTAGTGGTTGCGGCTGCTGTAGTGGTGGTTGTGGTTGCTGCTGCTGTAGTGGTGGTTGTGGCTGCTGCTGCTGTAGTGGTGGTTGTGGCTGCTGCTGCTGCTGCAGTGGTTGCTGCTGTTGTTGTTGCTGTATTTGCTGCTGCTGCGATGGTTCCAGCGGTAGTACTGGCTGAATCTGAGCCAGTGGCAGATCGCCAATCTCCTGTGAACATTTTAGAAATATTTTATCATCATTTTTTAGTCAATTCGCGTGTTTTCAAATTATTCCTTCGCTTATTTAAGAAGAAAGATTCATATATTACCACAATCATTTATTACCACAATTTTATTAGCTTTATTATGCATGGATTTTCGGTTAAATGCCAATTTTATCCTATTATTTTTGTTTGTTTCAGGTTCTTTTAATTTTTCTTTATATGAATTGTTTATTTATATATGCTTATAATTTTTTTATTTCTTATTAATTATTCATTCACGGACTGTTAATTATTTTTCTGTTATTCGTTTCAATCATTTATTCACGCACGTTGCAATTTAATTGTCTATTCAATTTTTTATTTCATTATTGCATTTTAACATTTTTTTTTATTTGTTATTAATTGTTTATTTACGCACTATTTTTATTTCTTTCTCATTTATTGTTAATTATCAATTTCCGCACTATACAATTGAATTTTCTTCTTCAGATTTCATTTTGTTATTGCATTTTAACATTAACATATTTTTATTATTTTTGCACTGGTTATGATTTTCTCATTTGTTATTATATATTAATTAAAATATGATTTAATTTATTATTGTATTTTATATTTCAAGATATTCTCATTATTTGCGATTAATTATTATTCCTTATTAATTATTTATTCACGCACCGCTCATGATTTATTCTTATTATTATACACAAATTTCAAAATTCAATTTACAATTATATTTTTCATCTTATTTTTTTACATTTAATGAGGTTATGTTCTTTTGCAACCGGCACGATGCAACAATAAAAATAAAAATCGCGTGCCATAACCTCCTGATACTTTTAAATCAACATGAGTCACTCGGGATTCATCGAAAAAATATAATTATTTAGTTTAAACAATAAAATACTTACATTTTCAACTCTCGACAGCAAAGACATCATGCACGCTCGAGGGCACAAATGGAAAAGGGCGAGGGGGAGTACATGAGGGAATAAAGTCTTTCCACGGAGAGAATTGATATGCCTGCATGACGGCGCTGGGTGTTATCCCTATTGTCTAAGATAGATAAGGTAGATTGTCTACCTTAGACAATAGGGAAATACCCAGCGCCGCCACGCAGGCAATTAAATGCTCTCATTCCCTCAGTGAAAAGACTTTAGATATAGGTAACGCTTGGTGCGGTTTAGTTTGGGTAAGAGAATTACCAACCCACTCAGTCCACCAACGTAATAATTACAAAAACTAACGCTAAATTTTCTCCAAGTGAAATAAAACTCGTAAAAATTATGAATTTGCGCCGTTGCTATGGAGTAATTTTTTTATTGGTGTAATTAATCAAAAAAGTAAAAATACCAACGGCAAGATCAATGCCGATTTATTATATGTATCTAGGGCTGGTTTTGCATGTCATCGCGTGGTTGAAGAAAAAAAGGAAGTTAAAGTTTTTTTTGGGGGTTAGGGTGAAGTTGTGAGGTGTATATCATACACGATAGCCTCTGCCTGTGACGTCAACTTGGCAGATACGGCTACCGCGTATCTTGATATAAGGTTTATAAGATGTCATCTTTTTTTTGCGCGGTCTATCATTAAATATCCCTCTATTATATGATGATAACTTTAGTAATATTTTAAGCAAAGTTATTTATAGACTGATATGTTTCAAAAGATTTATAAAATGTTTTCGATTTACTTTGTTATATTATATGCTGAAGACTAAGTATGGGATTTCAAGAAGAACGATGGGTCGAGTCTCATCAAAAATGACAATTTTTTTTTCTTGTAATTGTAATTTGTTCAACGTTCATCACAAAGATGTTCCTCGATTGTGCTAACTGAATAAAATTATTTTATTACATTGAACATACATCTATATTATTTACATTGGACTGGAAAGATATAATATATGGTAGCAAAGGTTTGAATGGGGGAAAAAAAGGTGACCATTTTTGGGCGACACTAGCGTCGACTAGTGGCGCTTTTGGCGGTATGGCGTGGGATCTTGGGCGACTAGAGCTCTCAAAAACCTGGCAACCCTGCACAGCAGCAGTCGCAGGCCAGCCGCCTGCCGAATGAGTCGACAGTGGGNACCATTTTTGGGCGACACTAGCGTCGACTAGTGGCGCTTTTGGCGGTATGGCGTGGGATCTTGGGCGACTAGAGCTCTCAAAAACCTGGCAACCCTGCACAGCAGCAGTCGCAGGCCAGCCGCCTGCCGAATGAGTCGACAGTGGGATAACATCGGCCGGTTTTTAAATTTATTTTTTAATGATTAATTAGACAATTGATTTTTGATGTGTCATTCTCAGAGGACACACAAATGGGGGGGGGGGGGGGAATTTTTTCTAATCCTTCTGACCGTCAATCACATTGTGATAAGTCCAAGGGTGGGGGGGTGGTTAATTTTCCCTGACCCTTCTGACCCTTAATTGCATTACGGGAAGTCCACGGGGGAGGGGAATTTTTTTACCCTTCTCACCCTAAATCGCATTGTGGGAAGTCCAAGCGTGGGGGGAAATTTTTTTTTGACCCATCTGACCCTAAATCGGATAGTTGATGGTACGATGAGAGGGGAGGAGGGATTTTTTTTACCCTTCTGACCCATAATCGCATTGTGGGAAGTTCAAGTGCGGGGGAAATTTTTTTTTTGATCCTTGTGACACTAAATTGAATAGTGAAGGATCCTCGGGTGGGGGGTTCTGACACTTCAGACCCCACATTGGATCGTGGAAGATCCAAGGGCAATTTTTTTTCTCACACTTCTGCCCCTAAACGGGATAGTTGTGGTTGCGACGCGCGTGTCGGCGGGGGGGGGGAATTTTGGGTTCTTTATTGAGGATGCAAGGGGGAGGGGATTTTATCCTGCCCCTTGTGACCCTTAATCGCAATGTGAGAAGTCCAAGGGGGGGGGGGGAATTTTTCCGTGCACCCTCCTGACCCTAAATCGGATTGTTATGATTTTGATGGAGGGGGGGATTACCTTTCTGCCCCTTAATCATATTGTGGCAAGCCCAAGGGAAAAGGCAATTTTTTTTACCCTTGTGACCCTAAATCGTATTGTGGGCAGTCCGAGGGGGGTGTGGGAATTTTTTCTTGACCATTCTGACCCTAAATCAGATTATTGAAAGTGCAATGGGCGGGTGGGATTTTTTTCTGACCTTTCAGACCCTAACAATTCACTTTGAAAATTGGATGTGCACTGCAGGGAGGCGTAGACTGGGTTCAACTCTCCATATCTTGAAAATTACTGACCCTATTGACCCTCATGCAGCTCGCGAGAAAAAAATATGATGGAATCAAGTGCAAGTGCGAAATTTTTCACCTTATGGCTCACCTTCATAATTAGATGCTCGGTTGTACGGGAGGGAGGGTTGCGTCTCAAAAAACATCGATTTCTCGGACTTTACCTGTTCATTTTCGAAATTGGGTGTGTGGCAGAACTAGGTGAGGAGAGGATTTTCAAGTTTCCATCTGTCTTGAAAAGTATACACCCTTTTAACACCAATTATGATTGTAAAAAAAAAATATTTAGGTTAGGGTATACTGCGATGATGATCAAAATTTAAAATGGTTAGATCGCACCGTTCTACTCCGGCCGGGATTTGAACTCGGAACCTTTCGCATGTGAGGCAACGAACTTACCCACTGCGCGCAACCACCGGTAATAAAAAATATTTGGAAGAATCAAATACAAGTTTAAAAATTTCATCTGATGGCTCATTTTGGAAAATAGGTGCATGATCGCAGCGCCTAATTTGACCCTAATGGCTTGTTTTAAGATGGAATTGTGGCAGGGAGGGGGGGGAGGGAACCACTGACCCTTCCGATCGCACAGCTAATCTGGAAAATGCGGTGCGCGGTTTGGGGGGGGGGGAGAATTTTCAACTTATTCAAGTAGGAATATTGTAACGCTTCTGACTGAGGATTGAAGTGCTGATGATCCAGAGTCCAAAAAATTGTACAATATGTCGCGCAGATTGGGAGAAAATGGGACGTTTTGTAATCTCTTTTATTTATCACTATCTTTGTTGTTCATTAGAAAAATATTGACCGAATGTGTTTTACATTGAATTCAGAATGCATTTTTTTTCCACGTCGGTTCGGCAATTCTACAACGAGATAGCCTCAGTCGACATTTCTATTAATTAAATAAATAATTATCAGAACATCGAGTTTTTTCTTCTGTCGTTGGGTTCCCAGGGGTTCAACGAATCTCTGAAAAAATTGACGATTAAAAAAAAAATTTTTCGTATGTTCGGTAGCGGTTGCACTTTGCCGACTTTTACGGACCCTGAAAATCGGGAGGATTTTCGGCTTCTCACAGCGATTATAAATTAACTAATCTAAGTAAAAACTTGAAACTCCGCATTGGGTGAGTGAAATACTTATATTACACAGTGCAATACGTCTCATATTTTTACGATTTTTTTTCGTCGACTTATAGACGTTTATTTCGAGTGGTCTCTACTTTTGACACCGACAGTAGTTACTGTCGACCCCAGTGAGATTTTGCTAGTGATAGGAAATTGTTTTCATTGGCCATAATTTTTTTTTTCAATGACAATTGTGTTTTATACCACTTTCCCCTGTTTGTAAAATTTTCCACCATTTTCCAAAGATATGTACAATTGTCAATTCTGTAGTCTAATTTCCGCAATCTCGATTTTCAAGGGGTTTCCTAACTTATCATTTACTGAAACATTAATTTTACATTGCAGATATCCTATATGTATTGTAACGTGGTATTTTTGAGATTTCGACCGTTCGGCGGTTCGCTGAATATTCCAGACGAGAATTCACTTCATTGGCGAGGCGAGATTCATTTTTTTTTAATATTTAAGGACCTTTTTTAATTAATTCTGTTTTGTATTGAATCGTTGTCTGACCGCTCACCGGATAATCGTGGGATCGAGACTGGATGACATCGTGGGATGGAGCAGGAATCTTCGTGGGATGCTCCAGTAATCTATCTTCGGGTCTCAATGCTGTGGAGCATGAGACATTGGGCTAACACATGTTTGAATGCCCCGCACACGATTGGGTTTCACCTGGAAGACCGAGGGACAGCGCCAGGATACGGAGTCGGGAAAATTGGGACTCAGACGACGATCTCATTATCGGACTGCAAAATTCTGGACTGACCTCAGACGTCCAGAATTATTACTACTGATAAGGAGAATTATTGTGGAATGTTTTCTTTTGTAAATTGATATTTTTTATGGGATATTCACGCCGCTTGTTAAGATATTGCGGACGTGAATTGGTTTTAGCAGTTCTAGTTGGCTCTAGTTGAGTACGGTTTCAACGTCCAATCAGAGCGGAGAGGTCTTCGTAGGAAAGATGAATTCCAGGCTATTACGTGCCCCTTGTTCGGCAGAGATTTTGTTCGAGTCCAATTTACTAATTAATATTTTGTCCGGTTGATTTTGGATGTTGGATTAGATTTCTCTAAATAAATTCAGTGATTCTAAGTGTTACATTTCTCTAGACTCTCGTTTCGTCGTTTTGCCGTTAGATATCGATTTTCGGGTATTAAGGCGAATTGTAATTCTCGAGGTCATTGTTATTACCTCTCGAGATATTCTATTATTCTTCTCGGCCTCTGAAAGCCTAATTTCATCGCATTTAATTTTCGGCATAATCGTTCAGAGACCGTTGAATTATCGTAGTTATTGTCAGAGGGATTGTAGCGTTTTTCGGTGCTCGAGCTGTTGTTTTGTGCCGGGTGACCTTTCGTCAGTTGCCGGCTGTGTTATTTTCATTCCTCGAGGCAATCCCCCTCTCAATAGCTTGTAGTGTCAGATTCTTATTCTCGCCACTTTGGGTGGATGCACTGATATCTAGGTGTAATGGTAGATTCCTGCACCGCGGTTATTTAGGACTTATTGGTAATTTCGCTATTATTTTACCGTTATTTTTATTATTATTATTATTATTATTATTATTGTTATTATTATTATTTTACCGTTTGAACTTTTTCATGGACTACGGATTAATTGACGGATTTTGACTATCTTTTAATTGACTAGTGTTTTATCTTTTGACATATCGCGGCTAGGAAATTGTATTGTATCAAGTCTTCTAATCGTTTATTTATTATTTTGTAATTCATCTTTGTGTTTTCTTTCCGAAGATTAAGTGCCTCAAATATCGAGAATAAGATGAGGGTTTTTGCAGTCTATTTCATTTGTAATCAGATTTTCGATTTCGTTTAATTATTTGATTAAATTCATCTGTTACCCTGCATTTCTGTCTTTTTTTAGTAAATTGGAACCCAGTCATTTCAAAATAATTTTTCGTAGCAGCAGTTTGGAATTCAGCCGCTTCCGCGGATGATATACTGAGCTGTCGACAGCTGTTCCTTCGTTTGTTCATCTTGTGGATTACGGAATTCGGTTTTTGTGCGTTTTGAGAGAAAACGTACTGGCGCTGAACTTTTGGTTATAAGAGTTGTTCACCAAGGGCTGCGTATTTTCATACCGTTTCGCAGAGGTGCGAAATACGCCACAGTATATAGTGTTTCACTCACTCAGGCCAATAAATATTTTATCCGATCGAAATTATATTAAAGAGAAATTAATTATGAATTCAAATGAAATATTATTTTAATATAAGTGTGTTATTATCGATTCGGTTAAATATAATTCCTTAGAATTTGAAATTTATAGGGATTTATTTTTTAAATTTTTTTATAGGTAACGATGATTAGTGATGAATAGTACTATTTTTGAAGTTAAGTTAAAAGTATTGAGAGCAATTGAAAAACTCATCAATTGTCTGAGGCTCTTAATCACACGCAATTTTTACATTCATAAGAAATTTTTTTGTTTTCTATATTTCGTTTGACATATTATATCTATATGTTTAAAATTATGATTTTTAATTATTATATATATTGTAACATGACAGAAACCATGTACTATTCTTTGCCTGAACTGACTGCAGATTAAAAGGGGGGGGGGAGGAATTAGGAAATTACCTCAGCGAGGAGTCGGATCACTCAAGGCCACATTTTCACAATTAGATTTCGTATTGATTTTATTTTTGTTTATTTTATCACTCAATTCTAAGGCTGTTGCGCTTACCGCGGGTTACGCGGCAGCTTTGAGACGAGGAGAGTGGAGCGGAGCATCGGGAAGAGCTACGAAGTCGGCGCTACGGCAAATGACGAGTTGGCATACTGACGAGCATCCGCAGACCGAGTCTATAGAGACTCACACCAACAAGCATGCGGGAGACTTTAGTCGCACGCCAGCAAGCAACTCAGGCCACTACGTATGGACCCCCACCACCTTACCGATGTTACTGTGGCGCAAGACCACCACATAAAATTTCAGAATGTAGCATCGAGGGAGCATCGCATCATGTTGGCCTCGCCGCCGTTGAATGCGAAACAGTTCACCGATTGCGAGGTGCAAGTCCCAAGTCTTTGGGACCATTAAATTAGGAATTATGGCCAGAGCAAATGCACGATTAGAACATGAATTCTTCGCGCGACATCGGTAGATTTGGGTGGGGGTAGGAGAGATATTGAGGCTCTTCGGGGCAATGTATTGCCCAAGAAATCACTCTTCGCTGGGATTTCCGCTTGTTAAGTCGCTCTGCGCAATTAAGTCGATTCGCTCTTAGAGCTCGTTAGAAAATTCAAGTAATTAGTCTTTGGGGTGTTGTGCCTGGATTTTTCCCGGTCATCGTCCGAGATCGCTGCCGTATCCAAGGGTCTATACGAGGTTTCCCTGGAGTTTATCGCGGATCAACGGTGAGCGTAATTTTGTTTGTAAGTGTTCGCGTGGCTTTCTAACATAGTCTCCGGTCACCAGTGTTTCATTTCTTTTCATTGTGATTCTTTTCGGAACTGTATTTTTTTTCTCCGCGTGGCTGTCGCGTCGTCGTCGCGTTCGGATGACCCTCGCGTCCTTGCGTTATCCACGCTATTGAATTGTTTGTTCAATAATTACCAAGATTTATTGAAGATTAAATGGAGTTCCGTTAGCTCTCTCCGCTAGTCGGAATTTCTGATTTTGCAATTATCACTACCGTTTTCTATGATTATTATTTAGGTTTAATATTTTTTTTATATCGAATCGGGCAATGTACCACTGTAATTTTTCTTTAGAATACATTTATATTACACGGTGTTGAGTGTATCATTTTTTTGCCCGTTCCCATGCGCCTCCGCTGTTTTCTGAGCTGGTCGTGAAATGCGCTTCGACATCGTGACCATCGTTGTCCTTTGAAGGTTAAAACGACTGGCGCCCTTCTGGTATTTTTTTTGATTCCTTTCTTACTTTCGTACTTTATGCGGGTGGAGAGGTTCTATTCAGGACGACCAAAGTTCGTGAAGGACCACACGTATGATGCCCGCATACGTGATTGGAAAAAAACCTCACAATTTTTTATAGAGGCCAGCATTCCTTGGATTAAATATGTATTATATTTGCATCATACGAAGTTGTAGTCCTTTAAGTTCGCCGCCCTTTCCAGTGCGCCAGTCGCGGTCCATAACTGGCCTCTTACGCGCTTATGCGCGGATCTTGGGGCAGACAAGCCTCGTCCCTCGTGGCCTCTCAATGCCATAACGCCCGGGGTTGGAGTAAGGGCAGCTCATGTTGTTCATGTCCTCCTCCCCGCGTTTTCCGCAGAATGTCCCCCTAAAATACGGGCCGAAGGCCGATGAGATGGGTTACTACAGTTGCCGCAGCCCGATCGAGCACCCCATTCCATCCACATGTGTGGGCTTCGCTCGATTTGGTTGGCGAGGTCCCAAGCTCAACCATTGCTCTCCTCCGCCCCGACATACGGCAGGGGTCTGTAGCGCGCGTTAGTCGTACATGCCTGCAAGCATGGACAGTCGCTCAACACGATGGACTTCAGGTCCGCCATCACCTCTTCCACTAGGGTTTGGAGCTTGGCCACAATGGGCACCACCTCGTCGAAAACGGGGTGTTCGCTCTCGAGGTATGGCTTCTCCACCATCTCTTCCAAGATTACCAAACCTTCCGTGGCTGATTTCGAGCCAGGCAAAGCCTGCTTCACCTTAACCTGCTCCATGCTGTAGGGAGGGAATAGGGTACCATGAACAACTAATGAAATGAGAGGATAAATACTACGTGTTTCCTACTGACAAGCGAATGCCACGAGTTTCAAGTCTTTGACGTGGGGTCTACCTGTGAAATTACCTGCCTCATCTAATAATTCGTGAACAAAATCCGAGTCTATCTCTTTGATATGGTAAACATTCGTACTCCACTTCCTTGCCAACTTGGAGGTAAAGCCTCTCGGTCCTGAATAGAGTACTCGTATCTTACCCTGGACGAGATCGCTGTCCGCGAATTTTACGTCCCGATGGTGACGATTGTAATAGCGAGCCTGCTGGTCGAACGACCTATCCCAATTATCAGAAATTAAGTCATAAATTTCTGTCACACGTTCCATTCGTTTCGTCCATTCCGCGGTATTCGGGACCGCTAGACCCTTCGTCTAGCCCTTTTATTTTCCGCAAAAATAAACTATCGCGAGGCAAATAGGGAATTGGGATTTGCGAGGGAAATTCAAAAACGCGGGCGAAATATGTAATGAGCTGTGAAGCGCTGTATTATATGCTGAGCGAAATTCGTTCACGTGGAAATCCCATTCATGAAGATCTTGTTCGACAAACAAATCATCATCGTTTTCAACACGCCATTTACGCGTTCAACGGGATTGGCTTGAGCGTGGTACGATGGTGTGGTTGTATGGCGGATATCAAAGGATTTCGCAATTTCCTACATCAATTTATTGTTAAATTCCGTACCATTATCTGTAAGTATCACGCGAGGTGTACCCCAGCGAAAAATTATTAAATTCTCAAATTCGGCGATGATGGATTTACCATCCGCCTCTTTTAATGGTGCCACCTCCACCCACTTAGTAAACAAATCCTGAAGAACCAATAGGTAACAATGACCTGACTTGCTCGATGGAAATGGACCCATACTATCCGCGGCGACCGCTGTCCACGGTTCATGAAAAACGCGTTGTCCCATCAACCCGACGGGTTGTAATTGTGAGACTTTACACGTCTGGCAAACTTCACATGAAATGACGCATTTGGCTACATCCTCGGACATTCTCGGCCAATAATACGCGAGGGCTACTCGAGCTTGCGTTTTTTCAATCCGTACGTGACCTGACCGCGGTAAGTCATAGGATTCTGAAATAATATCTAATCGCGACGACTTCGGGGGAATGAGCTTCCACGCATCGAAGTCCTCCGCAACCGTTGAAACCAGGGGATTCGGTCAATATCGAAACCACTGATTGTTCTCCACATTCCCGCCTTTAAATTTAGCAGGTTCCCGACTTACAGACGCCTTTCTGCGAGAATACTCTCTCGCTCTTTTCAATAATGTTTCCTTTATTTCCTTCCGCCGAAGTATTCGGGTGTTCAACAGCATTAATTTCATTATCTTCCGCCTGCGTACACTCGTCCTCGTACATTCGTGATAACGCGTCGGGAACTTCATGGAGTTTCCTAGGCCTCTGCACAAGATCGTAATCGTACTCCTGTAAACACTCAGTCCACCTTCCTCACCGGCCGGCCGGGTCTTTCTAATTATGAAGCCATCGTAACGCGCTATGATCGGTAACTACCGTAAAATGGTAATCTTCGATATAACGTCTGAAATGGTCGACAGCCTACACGACCGCAAGACACTCTTTTTCCTGAAACCGAGTATTTACGTTCGGCATTATTCATAGTTTGGCTCGGGAATGCTACTACATATTCGATCCCATCGATAGTTTGGGTGGGAACGGCTCCCAGGCCGTAGGCACTCGGGTTGGTCTGAACAGTAAATGGAACCGAAAAATCCGGACACGACAAAACTGGTGCAGTCGACAGCGCGGCTGTAATACGCGAAAACACAGTCGATTGCTCGTCACTCCACCTCCATTTCATGTCCTTATGCAACAGACGCGTAATAGGCTCCGCCATGGGTGCAAAATTGGGGATAAAACGACGATACCACGATGACATACCGAGAAAAAGTCGCACTTGATGTACGGTACGAGGTCTCGGATAATTCAACACCGGTTCGACTTTGGACGGATTGATATGAAGACCCGTTTCGTTCATAATAAATCCTAGATATTGAACGGGGTAACTACAGAACACGCTCTTCTCCAAATTTATTTCGACGTTTGCGTCGCGCAGCCTCGTTAACACTAACGCAAGGTAGTTAAGGTGGTCCTCGAACATTTGAGTTACGATGATAATATCGTCCAAGTAGGCGAACGCGAATGGCTCGAGTTCTGGACCAATAACTTTATCAGCGAAACGCTGAAAGGTCGCGAGAACATTGGTTAAGCCAAAAGGTATCCCCACCAATTCAAACGTGCCAAAACCCGGAACAGAAAACGCGGTCAACTCGCATAGTTCAGGGTCTAATAGCACTTGACGGTACGCGTGCTTCAAATCCAAAGTCGGAATTTAACGCGCAGAACGCAATTCATCCAGGATTCCCACCAAATTTGGTATTGGGTACGCGTCTTTTTTCGTCAACTTATTTAACCAGCGGAAATCAAGACATAAACGCAATTTCCCATGGGCCTTTTTTACCATAACAATTGGGTTGTTTCAGTCACTCTGTGACCGGCGAATATTTCCGGCCTCCAGGAGCGCTTTCACTTGACGTACGAGTTCGTGCTGAATAATTGGGGATATTGCATAACCCTTCAATCTTAATGGTTCATGATCGCGCGGCCCCACTATTTTATGAGATGTTAAGTTAGTGAATTTAATTTTCTCGCGTGGTGGTGGCACTAACCTATGCAATAACTCATCAATTGGTCCGCGCTCATTATCGTTGGTGTGAACTAACGCACAGATCTCATGCGCTTCGGTAAAATCGCGAGTTTCTATCGGGTATTGATGGTCGTCACCATCGATCCACCACTCGTTTGTTTTATCATCGAAGTCAAACACAAAATTACGACCAAAGTCCATCCCTAATAACACGGGGCGACTCAAACCAGGGGTTACCTGAAACTCGACCACACGTGTAATTCCATTAGTCGAGATTGAGCTTTGAACATCTCCCGCGACAGTTTCGGTCGATCCATTAGCCATCGCAACAATTGACAATGCGGGTGGCTTTACATGCAACTTGAGATTTCACATCCACGAATATGGTAAATTTCGTACACGCGCGTTTGTAGCTCCAGGATGCATCAGAGCATACAATTCGTCCGAACCAACTGACAGTGGCAAGAATATTCGCGCTCCCAATGGTTTTACCGCGGTCTGGCTCGACGTTGCTGTGAAACTTTCCTCTCCTCGTGAGGTTCCGGGGATCCTCGCCACCTCAATATCCCTAGACTCGCGTTCTGTCGCGGTGTCACCTCCGCATTGGTGATCAGCCATTCGGAGTTCTCGCGACCTAAACGTTCATACGTAGGTGGAAAGTCATTTTCATCATTATCAAGTACTACTGCTGTGCCGTGGTTCAGCTTGAAATTGGTATTTGGATTTTTACGTTTAGTCAATCATGACGATATAGTTGGGACAACGGTAGACTGCGTATTGTCCTGGTTTGAATCACTGAGACGCGCCCTTCGTTTCCTCAGATTGGAAGACAACCGCGTCCCGCAGTTATTATCAATCGTGATTCTCGAAAAGTCCGTTAAGTTATCTGAATTCCTATCACGAGACCTAGCCGACGTCATATTAGGGGAGGTAAGTTTTGAAACGCGCGGTTTACGAGGGAGTTGGGTCCTTGAAACCTTGGGAGACAGCGCCGAACCCGTTATTGCTGCGCTCTCTTCGCGTTTTCCCCTGACCTTGATTTAGCGGTGTGGTTGGGACATTCGGGCGCTTTCACACCCCTCATTCCATACACGTAACACTAAATTTCGGTCTGCGGCTGATTTCAAATCACGCGTTTGTAAAAGGAATTCTGATAATTGTGACAGAAGTCATTCAACTTAGCAGGCATCGAACCCGCCGACGCTGAACCAGATTTAGGAGTAGTGACTGGGGCCTTCCGTCCACCAACTGAAATTGTAACTTCCGGTTTCGCGGCCTTCGCTACTGCGGAATACTCTCGTACTGGCGAAGCAGGGGTCTCAATCGTGGCACCCTAAGATACAGTAGGCGTTTTCTGACTAGAAGGTCGTCGAGATTTAGCTTTCTGCTCAGACTTCCTCGCATCTACAGCAATTTTAACGGACTTGTGAGACCAGGTACTCCTACTCAACTCGTGCACTTGCTCTACGATTGCTTTGATACCTTTCTTCGCGTATCACGATGGTACATACGCGCAATGAGGGTACATAGTCGCAGTCGGATCTGGAGGCGGTTTCAGCGGTGTACGACTGTGTCTCCAATCAAAATCTAACACCAGACTCTCAAGTTCATGAAACGTACTGAACTCATTGCGATGAATCATCGGGTGGTACTCGGGTCGCAAATGATTGTACGCGATATCAAGGCCAGCAGCTTCTGAGAAATTAGTACTACTAGATAGTCGCCACATTAAGCGGACTGCATCTAAATAATTCGCACCACGCTCAAGAGGCCCTTGCGTTCTGTTCACGATGTCGACAATCACGCGGCAACGTGTGTCAGTTGGACTCGAAAAACGTGTCAGAAGAGCGAGCAAAACGCGGTTGACCACACCCCTGATTGCGTGAATGAGACCCCAAGAGAGAGGAAATCTTGTCCAAAATTGTGTCCTCAAAGTTAGCGTTCGAGGCACTGGTGGTCACCGGTGGATCATTCCCAGTGTGGTTGTACTAGGTACGGGGAATCGCCCCGGGCCCCTGCTAATACTGATGCCCGTCGAAATTATACTCATGGTTGACCGCAGCCCCACCTGACATTTGGGTAGGTTGTGCTTGAGGCCTAGGAGTGCTTCTACCTGGGGTTTCAGTTGGTACCTCGGAAAAAATTGGGGTTGGATATCCCTGGCTGCGATAATAAGCCCGTTGTTGGCTGTATTGAGCCCGGTGAATCGAAACTTGCGGTCCATTACCTGCACCAAGCCCACTCATATTCTGAGGTGAGCTCGTGTATTGCGGGATTCCCGGTGTGCGTGAAGCGCGACTCACGTTATCGAACATGGAGGACATATTGTGGAGGAAACTAATCCGCCGTTGCAGACGTAACCGTAGTTGTCGTCGATATCGACTGCACCGACGGTTTCGCGATACGCTGTTGGAGAATTGCGGGGTCGACTTGTGACAAGTTGTGCACGGGTTGCTGGACCGTTTCATCCCGCATGGTATCCGGTTCCATAAAATTTGGACTCTCAAAATCAAATCTGTCGAGGTTGACCTCACTCAAACCCGTGAAATAATCATCGTCTAGGCACATTGGTACGGCCGCGTACTTCATAAGAAATAATGCGCGGCACGCCCTGTCGACTAAAACATCACGGGATCCTATTGGACTGCCCCCTACGCTTGGCAGAAAAACGAGGAGACGCGTGAAATCCATTGAGCGGACATATTCCGTAATTTTAGTTCGGAGATCCATCGTACTCAGTAATTTATACGACAGCAATTGGAATGGATTAGCGTATCCCCCCGATTAAGTCATCCTAGTGGCAAGATGCCCACAAAACCCAATAATTCATAATAAAAGAAATTAGCAATAATTTAATTTTCCCACAGAATTAATTAATCCACAAAGAACATCAATTCGGACTTAATCGACCTTCCCAAAAGGAAAATCCTTCTGTACCACTGCCAATAAAAAAAAGACATCTCATTCTTTTCCCAGAAAAAAAATCAAAGAAATCAACCAGAAAAAAAAACTAAAGAATTCGAAAGCGAATAATCATAAGGGAAAACAAATCAATAAACCAAACAAAAATCGATTATTTACCAAACTTCCCTCAACAGAACTTCTAATCAAAAAAACACAAAAATTCGAATAACTCTGTCCCAAAAATCAATCGGTTGTTCCCAAAAAACTAATTATTAATAGTTACAATTTTCCGAATAAAACTAATAAGTATAACAAAACAAAAAATTTCTGATCCCTAATTAATTGCAAAAAGAATATTGAGAGTCACTCTCTAGCCCTTATTCCAACGCGAATAGTGCTAGAGATCAATGAACTCGCGCGGCTACCCGATAGTTACGAGAGTACAGTAGTACTCAATAGCCGACCGTGAGCGACCGATAAATTCCCACCGCTCGACGGTCCCACTGAACGCGTGAAACGAGAGCGACTCAACGAATATTGTGCAAGAGAGACGCGAGATATCCCGCATTCACCAGAGCTAAAGTTCTCCACCCGACGCCTTGAGCGTGCTGTAAACAAACCCGGAATGCGAGGCGAAATAAAACGGATCGATATATGCCGACGGACCGAGGTGTTATAATAAGACAACAAGGGAATTTTAATCGCGAATTCGAATATCCCACGAATAGTTCAACGATGAAATTTAATGCGTGAATTTTTTTGACAATTTCCCCGAAATACTAACCATTCACCGTAAAAAAACATTACTAATAAAATAACAAACTTTATAATTCATATCACCCGTCAATTGGTCCAAAGGCCCCACGTTGGGCGCCAAAAAGTTGTGAGGTATTTTTCCAAATACGTATGCGGGCACCATACGTGTGGTCCTTCACGAATTTTGGTCGCCCTGAATAGAACCTCTCCACCCGAATAAAGTACGAAGGTGATCAACGAAAGGAACCAAAAACAAGCAGGGGTTCGAGCTTATTTGACAGAAGACATTTGACCGTTACTTTTTACGCTATTATTATGATCATTATTTTTTCTTCTACCAATTCCATTGGTAGTAAGCTTCCGAATGTAGTCGTGGCGATTTTCTGTCTCTGCGACAGGCATATATATATATGATTCTTCAACTTTTTGAAGAAATAGTTTTTCATAAAAATTTGAATATGTCCGAAACCACACGATGGATTGCGCCCATTCAAAAGACGAACGTTTAATACTATGAGAGCCGTGGTCTTACCACATTTCAACTTGCAATTATCATTTTTTGTCGCGGTATTGTGCGTACGAAAATGAAAAAAAAAAATCAAAAACGACGATCTCTCGAAAACTTTGTATGGACGCATGTATATATTTTGATTGATCTAGATAGTGGCCGTCGAGACGAGTATTTAAAAAAACAAGCAGGGGTTCGAGCCCATCCGACAGAAGGTATGTGACCATTACTTTTTGCGTTATTAGTCCTTTCCTTTTTTTATTTCTACCAATTCCATTGGTAGTGAGCTTCCGAATAGATCCGTAGCAATTCCCTGTTCTTGTGACAGGTATACAACCATAACCACATGCTACAGAATGTCTACAGGAACATATTCAACCTTTTAATGCGCATGCGCCTATCCAAAATACGAATCTTCAATATTGTAAGAGCTATAATCACATTAAATTTCAACTTACTATTTTCATTTTTTCTCAAAATATCGTGCGTACAAGAATGAAAAAATTTAAAAAACGAACAAGAAGGAATGCGTATAATTAGTACAAATTATCGTGAGTACAATCAGTTGAGGTGAAAAAATAAAAATTAGGAATATGTCGAAAATTAATTAAGTAATTTTACACACAAAGTTGAGTATCTCAGGAACTACCGAACTGATATCGCCCAGGAACAATACGAACCTTTGGTATTATAAGAGCTACAATCATACCAAATTTCAGCCTCCCATCTCACTTTTTTCTCGAGTTATCGTGCGAACAAACAATTTGAGGAAAAAGAAAATGGAGAGTATCTCGAAAACTTTGTATGAACGGGTATACATATTTCGATTGATNGGAGCTACAATCACCAAATTTCAGTCTCCCATCTCAATGTTTTCTCGAGTTATCTTGCGAACAAACAATTTGAGGAAAAAATAGAAAATGGTGAGTATCTCGAAAACTTTGTATGAACGGGTATACATATTTCGATTGATCTAAATAGAAGACATTGAGATGAATATTTTGAAAAAAAAAAATCAAATCGGTCCAATAGTTTTGCAGATATTGACTAAAATGGTTTTATACTAAAAGTGGAATATCTCAGGAACTACTGGACCGATATCGCCCGGGAACAATACGAACCTTTGATATTATAAGAGCTACAATCATGCCGAATTTCAGCCTCCCATCTCAATTTTTTCTCGAGTTATAGTGCGAACAAACAATTTGAGGAAAAGATGGAAAATGGGGAATATCTCGAAAACTTTGTATGAACGGGTATACATATTTCGATTGATCTACATAGAAGACATTGAAATGGACATTTTGAGAAAAAAAATCACATCGGTCCAATAATTTTGGAGATATTGACCAAAATAATTTTATACAAAAAGTGGAATATCTCTGGAAGTACTGGACCGATCGGGCTGAAATTGTAGGTCAATGTTGAGCAAAATAATACCTACTATTAGACAAAATTTCAAATTTATATCAATAAATTTCACCGTATTAATGTTATATTTTCAAAAAAGTGACCACCCAAAAACCGAATCCTCGGACACGGACATATAGACATTTTATAAAAACATCATTTCTTTACGTTCCATACCATTCTATATCATTTCCAGGCAAAATTAGAGAATGTCGAAATCTGACAAATACAATGCTTCCATTCGGAAGCAAAAAACAGAAAAAGGAGAATATCTCGAAAACTTAGTATGAACACGTATAGATGTTTTAATTGATCTCGGTAGAGGACATCAGGACGAATATTTTGAAAAAAAAGTGGAATCGGTTGCAAAGTTTTAAAGATATTCAACACAATAGATTTTCAGAAAAAGTTGAATATCTCCGAAACTACTGGTGCGATTGAGCCCGTCTCGAATACGAACCTTTGTTGTCACGGGAGGAAGATTCTATCCGAATTTCAAGTCGATATCTCGATTTTTGCACACGTTAGCGCGCGTACAAGGATTTTAATGAAAAAACAAAAAGGCCAAAATCACGAACACTTTCTATGAACAGCTACAGATGTTTTGATTGATCTCGGTAGAGGACATCAAGACGAGTATTTTGAGAAAAAATAAATTAAATCGATCGAATAATTTTAAAGTTATTCGTGAAAAACGATTTAAAAACGAATCGCTTTATCTCAAAAACTACTTGACCGATCGGGCTGAAATTATGCACAAAGTTATTCCTCATTAAGACCTATAATCTGCAAACATTGCAAATGTTTTTGAATTATCTTAGCCACTTAATTACTCAATTTTCTAAAAATTGACTATCGTGAGGTTGGCGGTGGACATATTCACGTACAGACATGGTCGCCAAACTTCGTATTTTTACGTTTCAGACCATTCTACATCATTTCCAATGGAAATTAAAGAATGTGAAAATCGGACGAATACAAAGCTTCCATTCGGAAGCAAAAATTGAATAATTATTTGAAGATTAGTCGCAAACTTGGCGACTTGTCTCCGATAACCATAAACTCGAAATCGAATCGACATTTTTCTCGACAGATCTCAGCAGAAAAGGATTCAAGTGATGTTTCCTTAGCTGCAGGAGAAGAATGCGACCTAGCAAATCACTATCACGGATAACAATTTTCCGAAACTTTAACAGTTGAAACTTTTGAAATTATCTACATAAGAACGTGTTTCATTATAACGGAAAAAACTATGAAATGCTCACAAAAATAAACAACAACTTTGTGCCAAATTGCAAGTGTATATATCGATTTTTCAAAAACTTGGAGCGCGTACAAGAATTTTTGGCGAAAAACAGAAAAATTGCATTATCTCAAAAATTTCTTATGACATGATATGTATATTTCGACAAAAACAAATGTTTTTGTAAAAAAACTGGGCCAAGAAAAAGTTTTGTTTGATTCCTACTGGGAAATCGAAGTTTTTGAAAAATACATAGAAATAAAACAAGGCGAATATTTTGAAAAAAAAAAATGAAATCGGTCCACTAGTTTTCGAGATATTACACATAATCGATTTTCATAAAAAATGGAATATCTCCGGAACCACTGGGCCGNTTTTTGGAAAAAAGCAGAAAAGTGGAAATATCTCAAAAACTTTGCAAGAACGGCTATATAGGTTCTGATTGTTTTGGATAGGGGACATCAAGGCGAATATTTTGAAAAGAAAAAAGGGAAATCGGTCCACTAGTTGTCGAGATATGACACATAATCGATTTTCATAAAAAATGGAATATCTCCGGAACCACTGGGCCTTTTCAGCCCAGTTTCAATCGCAACCGTCCATGTCATAAGATGGAGATCCTGTCCAAATTTCAAGTTGATATCTCCATTTTTGCGAAGGCGAGAGAGCGTACAACAATTTTTGGAAAAAAACAGAAAAGTGGAAATATCTCAAAAACTTCCCAGGAACGGCTATATAGGTTTCAATTGATCCAGATAGAGGGAGTTGAGACGAACATTTTGAAAAGAAAAAAATGAAATCGGCCGATTAGTTTTTGAGATATTTGCAAAAAAAGATTCAAAAATAAATGGCTTTTTCTCAGGAACTTCTGGACCGATCGAGCTGATCCTGTGCCCAGAGTTAGTCCTAGTTAGGACCTATAATCTGAGAAAATTTCAAATTTTTTTGAATTTTTTTAGCCCTCTTAGTGTTGTATTTTCTAAAACCTAATTTCCAAAAAGTTGCGGGGGGGGGGGACAGACAGACATTGTCGCCAAACTTCGTATTTTTACATTACAGACCATTCTACATCATTTCCAGGCAAAATTAGAAAATCGAAAAATTCAAGGATTGAAAGCTTCCATTCGGAAGCAAAAATTGAAATCCTTCGAGTAGTTTGTGAGATATTTAATAAAACATAATTACACAAAAGGTTAAATATCTCAAGAACCGCTCGGCCGATTGCGCCCATCCAGAATACCAACCTTTAATATTATAAGAGCTAATACCATACCAAATTTCAACTCGCTATTCCAATTTTTTTCAAGTTGTCGTGCGAACAAGTTTTTTTATGGAAAGACAAACAAGGCGAATATTTTGAAAAAAAAAAAGTGAAATCGGTCCACTAGTTTTCGAGATATTATACATAATCGATTTTCATAAAAAATGGAATATCTCCGGAACCACTAGGCCGATTTAGCCCAGTTTCAATGCCAACCGTCCTTGTCATAAGACGGAGATCGTGTCCAAATTTCAAGTTGATATCTCCATTTTTGCGAAGGCTAGAGAGCGTAAAACGATTTTTGGAAAAAAACAGAAAAGTGGAAATATCTCAAAAACTTTGCAGGAACGGCTATATAGATTTTGATTGATCCAGATAGAGGGAGTTGAGACAAACATTTTGAAAAAAAAATGAAATCGGCCATTTAGTTTTCGAGATATTTGCAAAAAAAGATTCAAAAAGAAATGGCTTTTTCTCAGGAACTACGGGACCGATCGAGCTGATCCTGTGCCCAGAGTTAGTCCTAGTTAGGACCTATAATCTGACAAAATTTCAAATTTTGTCGAATTTTTTTAGCCCTCTTAGTGTTGTATTTTCTAAAATCTAATTTCCAAAAATTTGCGCAGGGGGGGGGACAGACAGATATTGTCGCCAAGCTTCGTATTTTTACATTTCAGACCATTCTACATCATTTCCAGGCAAAATTAGAAAATCGAAAAATTCAAGGATTGCAAAGCTTCCATTCGGAAGCAAAAATACCAGAAGGGCGCCAGTCCTTTTAACTTTCAAAGGACAAGATCACGATGTCGAAGCGCATTCCACGACCAGCTCAGAACACCGCGGAGGCGTGTAGGAACGGGCAAAAATTGATACACTGAACAATGTGTAAAATAAATGTATTGTAACAAAAAAAATTGAAGGGGTAAATCCCCCCAGTCGATATAAAAAAAACATATTAGACCTAAATAATAATCATAGAAAACGGTAGTGATAATTGCAAAATCATAAACTCCGACAAGCGGAGACAGCTAACGGAACTCCATTTAATCTTCAATAAATGTTGGTAATTATTAACCAAAGAATTCAATGGCTTGGATAAGGCACGGACGCGAGTATCATCCGAATGCAACGAAGACGCCAGAGCCACGCGGACAAAGAAATACAGTTCCGAAAAGAATCACAATGAAAAGCAATGAAACACCGATGTTCAGTAAATAAGACAATTAATTAGGCCCAAGGCCACTGAGTGCCGCGTCTCACAGTACGACTACTTAGTACTCAAACGGTGCCCAAATGGCGACCGCAGACTATACGTTAGAAAGTCACGCGAGCACTTACAACCAAAATTACGCTCACCGTTGATCCGCGATAAATTCCAGGAAAACCTCGTCTGGACCCTTGGATACGGCAGCGATCTCGGACGATGACCGGAAAAATCCAAGCACAACATCCCAAAGTCTAATTACTTGAATTTGAACGAGCTCGAGTAGCGAATCGACTTAATTGTGCAGAGCGACNAGCACAACATCCCAAAGTCTAATTACTTGAATTTGAACGAGCTCGAGTAGCGAATCGACTTAATTGTGCAGAGCGACTTGACAAGCTGAAATCCCAGCAAAGAATGTTTCCTCGGGCAATACATCGCCCCGAAGAACTTCAATTTCTCTCCTAACCTCACTCTAATCTACCAATGTCGCACGGAGAATTCATGTTTTAATCGTGCATTTTCACTGTCCATAATTCGTAATTTAATGGTGCCAAAGACTTGGGACTTGCGCCTCGCAATCGGTGAACTGTTCCGCATTCAACGGCGGCGGGGCCAACATGATCCGATGCTCCCTCGATGCTACAGCCTGAATTTTTTATGGGATGGTCTCGCGCCACAGTAACATCGGTGAGGTGGTGGGGGTCCACATGTAGAAGCTTGAGTTTCCTGCTGGCGTGCGACTATCGTCTGCCGCGTGCTTGTTGGTGTAAGTTTCTACAGACTCGGTGCGTGCGTGCTCGTCGGTGTGCCAACTCGTTATTTGCCGCAGCGCCGATTTCATAGCTCTCCCCGAGGCTCCGCTCCACTCCCCTCGTCTGAAAGCTCACGCGTAACCCGCGGTGAGCGCAACAGCGTTAGAAGTGAGTGATAACAAACAAAAATATATTCAATACGAGAAGTAATTGTGAAAATATGGCCTTGGGTGATTTCACTCCTCGCTGAGGTAATTTCCCAATTCCCCCCCTCCCAACCCTTTTAATCCGCGGTCAGTTCAGGCGAGGAACAGTAC
>NW_021682758.1:0-1139 GCF_001412515.2 Diachasma alloeum | reverse complement strand
CATTTTTCGAGCCGCTCTTTCATTTGAGCCAAAAAAAACATTCATATCTAGTCTGACATCTCTGTTATAAACTCTGGTCATCAACTCTGGTTTTCAGTTGAAATTGGAATTGTTAATTTACACAATAATAGGATTGCATTGANTCTTAACTCGCAAAAATCTTCAAACAATTTGCTATCGATTGGTGATAAAATTTTTTGGAAATAATGAAATAAAGGGGATAACGCCTTTTTTTTCAGAGGTGATTTTTCAAAAATTTATTTAGAAAAAAGTACTAACTAGCAAATGTTTTTTATTAGCTCGCAATTTTCTTCAAAACTACTTCAATGAGGAAAAAAATAAAAAATTGGAATATCTATACATGAGGAGCTAATTGATCGGATCTGAATTTAAACGGGGAATAAGACTATATCGTAAATAGTAGATGCTCCAAAATGGAAATAGTATATTTAGTAACGAATGCAAAAAAACATTTTTTCACGAGTTACGAACAATATTTTTCATCACAATGTGGCGGAAATTGGACTTTAAGGCACGCGGAGCTTACCGAAAAGTTCACTTTTCGTCACAGCGTGATGAAAAAATAGTTTTGACGAAAGATGATGTCCCAGGTGCAAGATTACCTTAAGCAAAAGTAAGCCAAAACCTCGTCTCGGACTTGAAACGGTGGCTGGTATGTCGAAACATCAACTCCAATTGTTTAAAAATCGAGTTAATCACAAGGTTAGAATTTTTCAGGAACAATTAATCACTTCGTTGATCACAAACAGTTATCCGGAATTTGTCTTATTTTGCGAAAAATAGGAACCTTTCATCTATATTCTCACGTGTTTTGTTGTGACCCTTCTATCCTTCTTGTTTTGATTTGTGATATGTTGAAACTTTGACCAGGTGGCGTGACGATTTGTCCCAACCGACCATGTGGCCCTCGCGTGGCGAATTCTTCAAGTTTAATTGAGAAAGAGGCTAGTTACATACGTCCCCAATCCTTCATAACCATCCCCGAGTGAGCGAGCCCTCCCGTGAGCTCACCGCCGAAGTTAGCCGAGGTCGGAGTGACAACTAAGGACCCAAGGATTCCAGTGCAGGAATAAAACAGTGCAAAGTGCAAGGCAAAGTGTAGTAGTAAGAAGGGTAAA
>NW_021682757.1:0-1466 GCF_001412515.2 Diachasma alloeum | reverse complement strand
CGGACCACAGGTGGTACCTAAGATGGCGGAGGATACCACCTGCCAGCACGTTCCTTTTTTTTAACATCCGATTATCAATATTAATCATGAAGCAAAGGGTGCAATGGTTCTTCATATCGGTTGATTATAAATCTTTTCGGTCCATATAACAGTGATTTAAAGTGTACAAAGTGCTCTCAATAAATTAAATACATCCGCCATAACCTCCAATTAATACATTTTGGAGCAGACCAGCTTCATTGACATACGATCAAATTTTTTAACATCAAGTGATCCGACGAATACCCATGAAAATTCATTGGAAATTAGGATAACAGTGAAGACAGGTGAGTTTCAATTATCATTAAAGCATTTCATCAGTAAGGTTGTGGAACGACGAGGTTAGGGATGATGAATCACTTCTCGAAGATTAGTTTTTCAAGTATTTAAGAACACGAACGTACAGCGGTTTTCTCTTTATAGCCCCATTGATAGTCCTATTTACTATAATTGATTTACATTTAATCTTACTCATACAAAAAAAAATACTCAAAAAAACTCGTGTTACAATAATCATCAACTACATCATCAACGTCTTCGTTCCTCATCCAGAATGTAGAGCACTTTCAGTCTCAGATAGTCTATTTTGTTGAATGCTGCACTGCCGGACACACATCAACCTGTAGTCAATCTATAACCCTTTTTAATCCTAATTTCAGGGATGTTTTCCAAGCTTCACCTCTTAGGACGATTTTGGTCATGGAAGTAAGGCCAACACTCTGATCACTGGGACCTTTCTCATTCAAAATTAAGGACTCCAAATTTTCACACATAGGGATATGATAGAGGGACTGATAGTGTCTACGCTTAGAAAGGGCTGACTCGCCAGTTTATGGCATCAGCGATCCATTGACTTCATCCAAAGCTCCGGTAGAAGGGCCCCGGGACTACAAGAAAAGGTCTTCGATTTAGTCAACGTCTTATACGCATTAGGTGTAAATACACAAGCTGAGAAGGACGAGGAGGACACCACGCAACTGAGCTACCACCAATCAAGGACCATTTTCTATGTGAAGGGGTTGGCCCTTGACTCCATCGCCATTTACTACCCTGAGGAATTCAACTGGCCAATAAGATGTCCAATCAGTCCTTTATAGTTGAGGCACTGTTGTTGATTCTTTGCTTCTCAATCAAAACCCTACGTTTCTCCATTTTTCACCAGCAATTATTCGATGTCATGTATATGAGAAGGTAATTATGGAACCGATGGGATTTCAGAGAGGCTTGGATGCACTGTTATTCTTATCATCGTGAAAATACTGATAATGAGAAAATAGGATGATTTGAGAGATTGTTGATGATAGTTTTGCTGATAGTTTTAATAATGAGCTATTTTGGGGGAAGATCTCGGAAAATATTTCTTGCGGGGAATTATGTACACTAAAAACAAGACACTTTTGACATTTATTCATAAATCGAATAGTTTC
>NW_021682756.1:0-2439 GCF_001412515.2 Diachasma alloeum | reverse complement strand
AATAAAAGTTATAAATTGTAATTGATAGATAAATTAACTGAGAAAATTCGAATTCAAAAATCAGATGTGAATTCAATATAATAAAAAAAAAAATTGAAGGGAGTGAATTAAATTGGTGTCGTGCTTCTACGAGATCGTTGGCGAGTCGGGAAGCGAACAGCTGGCGGGACTTCGTCGTCATCCGAAATTCCAGGTGCTCTGTGAGTGATGGCAGGTAAATTCTGTCTTGGTCACGATTTCGTTGACTGATCCAGAAGATGGTTCTGATGAATCAAAAATACAGTTGACAAAGTTACTGATCAGTGGAGGAGTCGTTGCACCATTCCTCGGATTTGTAGTGGGGCAGCAAAGACGATGAAAGAAATTAAATCGTCCAAAACATCTACAATATCTAAGGATGATGAAAAGGATGATAAATGCTGCGATGATCTCAAGAGCGACATTGTACCATCTAGTATGGGTAACAATAAATGGTTCGTTGATTTGCTTGGTGATGATTTCGTCAAACTCGTTGAGCTTTTTATCAGCTATCTGGAGGTCCTTGAGATCAATATTGGTCAGATGAATTGGTTTTAACGTGATTTACTCAATAGTATTAAAGTGAGTCTGCAGGATACAGCAATCGTCGGTTATTATGTTCATCTGAGGAATATAATACGTAGCGTTCTTTTTGGAGTCTCGTGTTGACTCAATGATGAGCTGATCTGTGTAACCTCGGCATTCAGGTTCCAATTGAATAAATCCGCTCTTTTGGAGAATAACATCTTCCAGGTGGTTTTCATTTTGTCCGCACATAATCGTGAGTGTCGTTGGCTTCTGGAGGATATAGATCCACTGATTGTTCGCGATATGATGCCAGGTTTCGATGGTTGCCTTAATGGTTTTTGTTATACATGATGCAGGAATTTTTCTCGTGTGTGGAGATAGCAGTTCGATTTCACACGTTGGATTGCTCGTTGAAGTCATCGTGTGCAGATGGTAACAGATGTACTGCTCATCTTGGTACTCATGACAATCAGACAATCCAGTGAGGAAAGTATATTGGGATCGAGGCTGTGATAATAGGAGGTAATTGCTTTGAGGGATAATATAGGAGAAGAATTGTGAAGCATTATGTTGTATGGGAATTGGAATGATTTCATAGAGTTCAAATTTCATTTTATCTACAAGTGGAATTTGTAATGCAAAAATGATATTTTCTTTTGTGGACATGATTTGTAAGTGTAAAAGCTTAAAAAAGTGAGGAATATTTCCCATATTTAGTTGCATTACTAGTTCGTGGATGTTTTTATATGTTTTCAACTCATCATGTAACATTTGTAGGGTTAAGAGAAAGGGAGAAACGATATTATGATCGGCTAAGTTAATTGCTTCGATATATTTGGAAAATTCGCGGTTTGCTTGAGTAACAAGTATATGGAGTATTGTGATTTGTTGATTAAGTGTTGTTTCCATTTCTAAACGAGATATGTAAGAATTTGTCTGGATCGTGAATGAATTAATTTTCTCGATATTTTTATTCATTGCTCTCTCTTGGCTCTGGAGTGAAAACAAAGAGCTATTGAAATTTCTGATTGCATTTGTAATTATTTGAAATTGTGATTTCAGCAATGTCTGTGTTTATTATTATTTGTCAATATTTTTATAGAATCTTCATAATATTGGGCATCGTCTGCGCTAGGCATCCCGAAACCCCATTTGAACAGATAAACCATTCATGAGACCACGTTTCTTTTTTCTAATAATCAATCTCTCAGTCATTTGTCGAAGAATATCATTCTTTGTTATAATGTCTGTTACTTCCGATTTAATGAGATCAATTGAGCGGTCACAATGAAAACTGATGTGACCCTTTTTAGTTATTTCTGTCGTCATTTGTCTACAGATTCCATCGGTTTTAGCAAAATATTTGTCAATGATATCGAGCGTACTTCTGAGATGAGTTTTATTGAGATAGGTTAGAAGAGTTAATTTGGAGTTAGTGACTTGTACTATTCCCTTTTTGTTATAAAAGATACCACTTATATTTTCAAATGGATGATGGGAANGAAGTAGGAATAGGATCAGGATTGTGTGGTTCATCTGAAAAATATGGTTTTAATAAATTAGTGTGATATTTCAGTAACTTCTTATCCATTTCCAATTCCGCAGTTTGATTAGCTAATAGCTTAATAATTTTATATGGTCCTTTCGCATTGGGACTCAATTCCTCCGAAAGACCAGGGGTCTTGCCTTTATTTTCAATTGTAACTAAGTCGCCGACTTTGAATTCAATGGGATTAATTTTCTTATCATGATATCCCTTACTTCGCATTTTCGATTCGATCAAATTCTCTCGTGCCAATTGAAATGAAGAATTTAGTTTGAATTGTCATGACCGAATATAATCGTCATAGGTGTAATGGAATTCGGGGTTTTGTGTAATAGATGATGGTAAAT
>NW_021682755.1:0-1159 GCF_001412515.2 Diachasma alloeum | reverse complement strand
TCAAATTGAAAGATTGACGCTCATAAGTAAGGAAAATTAATGAAAATATCAATGTAAAGTTATTTCGCATTAAAAATGCTTAATATTTCAACTTTGGAATTGGTTTTATGTTTTCAGCCAATCGTCACATTACTGACAATATATTTGTCAGTTTAAGTCAGCTGCTGCAATTAAAGTCCTTAAGCATCAGTGAGTCTGCTGGAATCCAAGGGAGATCGCTGTACCTTTGTAGCAATTTGGGGACTTTAATATTGAGTCACTGCCCCAGAATAGAGTCTGAGAATGTGGAGAGGTTGTTGCGCATATCGACGGTTCTGAAGGAGCTCGTTCTGTACGGGACCCCCACCCAAAACAGCCTTTTCTACGCAGCGGTGGATGGTCTCAATCGACGGGACAAAATCTAAAAATAATGGTGGATAGATTTGGTCCAAACAATGTCCGCCTTACCTACCCATCAATCAATCACCCTTTGTTAACAATCAATGATAGATTTTGAAGATTCCAAATGATTACTACTATGTATTGATTTTTTTTCAATAACATCAAAAAATGAATTTAAAAAACTTTTTTTTTTGTTTGCTACTGATGATTTATTCGAAATGAGGATCCATCGTGGGTGAACTGGCATTTAGAAGACAAGAATGTCTATCTACCGTAGTCATTGCTTCCCTCTCCGGTTGCTTGAAAATTGAATAACGCACGGAAGCTCCAACGAATCATTGGTCCTCAACGAACCAATCATGAAAGCGCTCCCTTCTCCATCGTAACTGACTGAATTATAGTGATGGTCTACTCCTGGAATAAGGTGCTTTTTGCCAAAGGAGTAACCTCAGTCGTATCCCCCCACTCTAGCCACATCCCCACTCGTGCGCGTGCTCCCCACCACTCCGTTCGAGGTTACTTCATTGGCAGAATTCAGTATACTTGACAGGGCCAGTCGATGCCTCAATCCACTGCCCTCATACTCATAGGGTTGCATTGCATTAACTCGTTTCCATTTATGGTAATCAATTGAACCGAAAAATAGCTTCAGTTAGGTGTAGGTGGGAAAATGGTGGGTTTAATAATTCTTGCATAATATTCTAAAACTATACGAGTAAGAAGCATCAGAGAAAAATTACTTCATTAAATCGATCATCGACGAGAAAATTCTGTTTCA
>NW_021682754.1:0-1869 GCF_001412515.2 Diachasma alloeum | reverse complement strand
GGATCAGGAATGTTAACCCCGTCAACAAGAGCTCCGTGCAACGTCGTTAAATTAGATAAACTCATAGAGCGTTTTTGGCAAATCGAAGACTTCGATCACGAACCGGTCCGATCGCGTGATGAAGTTTCATGCGAACAACACTATGTTACCCATACGCGGCGTGATGCATCTGGTCGGTATGTCGTTCGTCTTCCATTCAGGGATTCGAAATTCAATTTAGGCGAATCTCGTAACCAGGCTATCAGGCGCTTTTCTTCATTAGAACGACGGCTATCCAACAATCCCTCGTTACAACTCGAATACGGAAAGGTCATGGAAGAATATATTTCTTTAGGCCATATGTCCCTTTGCAGCGATCTTGAGGGGGGATATTATCTTCCCCATCACGCCGTCATAAAAGAATCTAGCGAAACCACTAAACTTCGTGTAGTGTTTGACGCTTCAGCGAAAACTTCCACCGGTATTTCCCTCAACGACACTCTATTAGTGGGCCCAACCATTCAAAACACGATCCTCGAACAGGTTCTTCGATTTCGTATTCACCGCTATGTCATTACCGCGGACATTGAAAAAATGTACCGTCAGATTTTGGTCCATCCCGATGATCGACAATTTCAGAAAATTTTATGGAATCATCAGGGACAATTACGTACCTTTCAACTCAACACCGTCACTTTTGGGACTGCTGCTGCTCCGTTCTTGGCAGTTCGCACTCTCCAACAACTGGCTAAGGATGAAGCACATGATTTTCCGCGCGCGAGTAAACTCGTGCTTCGCGATTTTTACGTGGATGATTTTATTTCAGGAGCGGATTCCGTAGAAGAGCTCTTAGCGATTCGCGATGAAGTGATAGCCTTACTGGCTCGGGGGGGTTTCATTATTCGTAAATGGGCCTCCAATCACCAAACAGCGTTAGATACCATTGATAAACAATTTTTCGACTTAGATTGCATAATTAAAACCGATCCAATTCAGAAAACTTTGGGAATTATTTGGGATTCTCAGAGTGATCTCTTAAAATACACTCAGAAATCAATTGATCCCGAGACTACTGCTACTAAACGTAAAGTTCTTTCCGAAATTTCAAAAATATTTGATCCACTCGGGTTATTAGGGCCGGTAACACTTTTCGCCAAGGTTTTAATTCAAGAATGCTGGAGGGCCAAGGTAACTTGGGATGAATCCCTCCCGCAAGACATTCATTCTAAATGGACATCATTGGCACTTCAATTACCGCAGTTAGAATCCGTGTCATTCTCGCGTCAAATATCATTCGCTAATCCTACACGGTGCGAAATTCATGGATTTTGTGACGCCTCCATTCACGGCTATGGAGCTTGCATCTATCTTAAATCCTACAACGCGCAGGGTGAGGTCTCGATCACTTTAGTCAGCAGTAAATCTCGAGTCGCTCCCTTGAACGGGCTTACCATACCCCGATTAGAGCTATGCGCCGCGACTATTCTCAAGAAGTTATATCTAGAAGTTAATCCACAATTAGAGTTTCCCATCGATAAAATTTATTTTTGGTCCGACTCCACCATCGTTCTTCACTGGATAGCGAAAGCTCCTCATCTCTTAAGACCGTTTGAAGCCAATAGAGTGGCAGATATCCAAACATTAAAAGATCAGGTTATTTGGAAACACGTTAGATCCGCAGACAATCCGGCTGATGCGTTATCGCGAGGACAGCTTCCATCTGAGTTCGTAAAAAACTCCCTCTGGAAGTCCGGTCCCAGATGGTTAGTTTTAGAACATTCTTACTGGCCTAAATCGATTGAACCATCAATTACTAAATTACCTGGCTTAAAGGAAACCTTTTGTTTGCTAACAGAAACTTCGACAGAACCCATTTATTTACATTTTTCG
>NW_021682753.1:0-1294 GCF_001412515.2 Diachasma alloeum | reverse complement strand
TCCCATTGCTAGTGATGCAGATGTTCCGTTCTGTGCAGACATCAGTAAGTCAGTTGCGATCGGAAGTAATGAACCTGAAGGAGGCAATAAATGACATGAAGACAGTCACATCTGAGCAAAATAAATATCAAACTGGTAGATCGAAAACGAAGGTCGTGAGGCTTAAAGAATTCCTCTGCACTACACCAATGAGTTTTGACGACTTTGAGGAACGATTAAAAAATAATGCTGGATTTTCTGAACGCATAGTAAGTAAATAGCCGCAAATCTCATGCGCTGTACTCATAATTGATAGAAATCATTTTGTCACATCATGTGAAGGATTTCTTATATTCTTTACGAGCGGTGATAAGATTAGCAATGAATATTTTCGCTTTTTCGTAAAAAGAGAAAATATAGATTGACGAATAAACACCGAGTCATTTAATTCAAGATCATCTAACCCAACTTCTGCATTAGAGGTTTGGGTCGGACTGATTGTGATAGTATACAATTTTATGAAAAATATTATTTTATTTGTTTTTTATGAAAAATAATTGTTTGCTAATTTTCTCCTTACAGTGCGAAGGGATTTCGCATGTGATTAATGCGAAGGAAATGACACCGACGAAGATGATCACTGGGGTTCTACGACTATTACTGCACAAAGATGTACTGGAGCAGTTTACCGCTCGAAAACAAACTAAGGAGAAGAGAGTTTTCAAAGAAACAAAACTCTGGGCATGCATTTGTGGTATATATATATAACGTTATAACAACGATTTTCTTATCCTCAAACTGATACCTTTGTGCGAAAATAATTAAATAATTCAATATTTTTTATCAACTTCCAGAAGAAATCGCGACGGATTGTAAACTTTATTCAATTCCACTGATCAAACTCAAGGATCTAGAAGCAGCACTGGGCCACGTCATCAACAATTCGAAGGATTGGGACATGAAGAGGAAGAGGAATAAGGAAGATGAAACAAACCCCAAGGAAACCCCTGATCCACAGGAAATCCTCTAATTTACGTTCAATCCACGTACGTAAAAATTCAATAGAAATCCTATAGAATCCTATAGGGATTTCTATTGAATTTCTATTGGAATTCTATTGAAAATTCTATTGGAATTCCGCCGATTTCTATTACAGATTTTTTCCAATAGAAATATTTAATAGATCACATTTTTATAGAAAAAAAAGGAATAGAATTAGATTTTTTATAAAATTTATTCTATTGAGATTTTTCTATAGAAATTTCTTGGCATGAATTTTCTAAGTTTTTTACATTGTATTTTTTTTCATCCTCTA